>NC_057811.1:222005065-222023538 GCF_018294505.1 Triticum aestivum | reverse complement strand
GACGCCGCCCGAGCCGCGCCCGTCGCCGGCGCCTCCCTCCTCCGCCGCCCGCGGACCCGAGCGCCGCCTCCCTCCGGCCTCTCCCTCCTCTCCTCCGGCGTCGCCATCCACCGCCGGCGAGCTCGAAGCTCGGCCCCGGCCAGATCTGGATCGGACGAACCGCGGTTGACTTCTTTCTCCCTCTCCCGAAATCTCCGTCTTTAAGTTTTTACAATATCTTGTCCTGTTCATCGCATCATAACTCCCTGCTTATAGCTCCATTTCGTGCGTGTAATATATCGAAATGTTCGACTCATGATGCTCTACATTTTGTTCAATTGCACCATGTTCATTTGAGTCCATCTTGATGCCCAAATCTCTGGTGCAAGAGTGCTAGTTGTTGTTGTCTGCTGTTACTTAGCAGAACTTGGAGATTGTTATTTTTGTTGCATTTAATCTCTGCATCTTATGGGCATGAGCTCTACATGTGTTTTGTTGTATGCCATGCCATCTTTCCAGTGGTGTATGCCATGTATTTTTGTGATCTCCTTGGTGACTAGCACAAGCATACAAACTAGGCTCCATAATGTTTCTGATTTCAGGGACTTAGTAATTTCACCAAGTCTTTGTCTACTGTTATTTTGTTGCCATGTATACTTGATGCTACAGAGAGATCCATGCATATTTTGGAGATGTTCAGTAAGGATGTTTCGTAGATATTGTTGTAATTGATCCATTCCTGCCTTTTTTGCAATTATGGAGTGCCACAGCATGATTCAATCTTGCTCTACTTTTGCTATAAAATATTTCTGGCAGATTGTTTACGTGTTATTCAATTTTGCCAAGCTTGTTGTAGTTGATCCATTCATGCTATGTACTTGCTCTTGCCATGGATAGCTTCATAAACATGCCATCTTGCTGTAGGTATGCTTGTTTTGTCATGCATTGTCTTGTGGTGAGTGCATCAAGCTCACCAAGATGCCTTCATATTATTGTTTCTGCCATGCTCTGTTTTCTGCCAAGTCTGAACCCTGTTAACGAAACTTGCTATGTTTACATGGTTGCCATCATATCTTCTGATCCTATTTGGCTTATGGTCATTAAGGGACTTTTGTCGTATGAATTTAGTAGAATACTTCCATGTCTTGTTTTGCCATGTTGATTTGTTGTAGCATGTTGATTTCGTGCTCTGAACATTGCTACATGATGCTGTTTCTGCCATATCCAGTAATTTCACCAAGTCTGTGAACCTGATTTCTTTTGCACTTTTGCCATGCTTGTTTGAGCCTGTTATGTTGTGATCTAGCCATAGCTCAGTGTTCATCTTTTGTCAAGCATCTCCTGTAGATTAGTTCCATATGCTTTGTTGCTATGTTGGAGTGCTGTAGCATTGTTACTTGTTGCATTCTAAGTGCTATCATGCTGTTAATCGCAGATTCGTGTCATTCTTGTTTTGCTTGCCATTTGCAAACCGTGCATCCGTTTCCGGTGATCTTTATATCGATTTCGACCGAAATCATCTCATCTTTCCAGTGGCATGCTTGGTTTGCCAAGTTAATGCCTTGTTCATCATTTTCCTTCTGGATCACGCATATGCATCGCATATCATATCTTGCATATCATTCTTGTTTTGCATCATGTTGCTTGTGCATTTCTCGTGGTTGATTGTGGTTCTGTTTGCTTGTGTTCTTGTTTGGGTAGAGCCGGGAGATGAGTTCGTGAACGAGGAACCTGTTGAGTACGCTTACGAGGATCAAGCTTTCGACAACTCTGAGAACCTTGCAGGCAAGATGACCATACCCTCGAAATCACATCTATCTTTGCTTTGCTAGTTGTTCGTTCTTTTGCCATGCTGCGCTACCTACCACTTGCTATATCATGCCTCCCATATTGCCATGTCAAGCCTCTAACCATCCTTTCCTAGCAAACCGTTGTTTGTCTAAGTTACCGTTTTTGCTCAGCCCTTCTTATAGCGTTGCTAGTTGCAGGTGAAGTTGAAGTTGGTTCCATGCTGGAACATGGATATTGTTGGGATATCACAATATCTCTTATTTATTTAATGCATCTATATATTTTGGTAAAGGCTGGAAGGCTCGGCCTTATGCCTGGTGTTTTGTTCCACTCTTGCCGCCCTAGTTTCTGTCATACCGGTATTATGTTCCTTGAGTTTGCGTTGCTTACGCGATTGGGTGATTTATGGGACCCCCTTGACAGTTCGCCTTGAATAAAACTCCTCCAGCAAGGCCCAACCTTGGTTTTACCATTTGCCACCTAAGCCATTTCCCCCGGGTTTTCGCGAGCCCGAGGGTCATCTTTATTTAAACCCCCGGGCCAGTGTTCCTCTGAGTGTTGGTCCAAACTAGAGCCACTTGCAGCGCCACCTTGGGGAAACTCGAGGATTGGTTTTAGTTGTACGTAGTGTTCATCCGGTGTGCCCTGAGAACGAGATATGTGCAGCTCCTATCGGGATTTGTCGGCACATTCGGGCGGCTTTACTGGTCTTGTTTTACCATTGTCGAAATGTCTTGTAAACCGGGATTCCGAGACTGGTCGGGTCTTTCCGGGAGAAGGTTTATCCTTCGTTGACCGTGAGAGCTTATGATGGGCTAAGTTGGGACACCCCTACAGGGTATTATCTTTCGAAAGCCGTGCCCGCGGTTATGAGGCAGATGGGAATTTGTTAATGTCCGGTTGTAGAGAACTTGTCACTTGACTTAATTAAAATACATCAACCATGTGTGTAGCCATGATGGTCTCTTCTCGGCGGAGTCCGGGAAGTGAACACGGTTTGAGTTACGCATGAACGTAAGTAGGAGTTCAGGATCACTTCTTGGTCATTACTAGATGACGACCGTTCCGTTGCTTCTCTTCTCGCTCTCTTTTGCGTATGCTAGCCACCACATATGCTTAGTGCATGTTGCAGCTCCACCTCATCACACCTTCCTTTCCTATAAGCTTAAATAGTCTTGATCTCGCGGGTGTGAGATTGCTGAGTCCTCGTGACTCGCAGATTCTACCAAAACAGTTGCAGGTGCCGACGATGCCAGTGCATATGATGGGGTCGACCTCAAGTGGGAGTTTGATGAGGAACGTGGTCGTTACTATGTGTCTTTTCCTGATGATCAGTAGTGGAGCCCAGTTGGGACGATCGGGGATCTAGCATTTGGGGTTATCTTATTTTAATTTGGATCTCGACCGTAGTCGGTCTATGTGTGTATTTTGGATGATGTATGAATTAATTTATGTATTGTGTGAAGTGGCGATTGTAAGCCAACTCTCGTTATCCCATTCTTGTTCATTACATGGGATTGTGTGAAGATCACCCTTCTTGCGACAAAACCAGAATGCGGTTATGCCTCTAAGTCGTGCCTCGACACGTGGGAGATATAGCCGCATCGTGGGCGTTACAAGTTGGTAATCAGAGCCATCCCCGACTTAGGAGCCCCCTGCTTGATTGAATCACTGGCATTGTTGAGTCTAGAACAAAAATGTTTTGAGTCTTAGGATTATATATATCGGAGAGTAGGATTCTTTTTACTCCTCGGTCCCTTCGTCGCTCTGGTGAGGTCTCCTGACGTAGAAGTTTTGACTCTTCTCTCCTCAAATTTCACTAAAAAAAATTTAGGATCACGCGGGTATCTTAGAATCGTTCCGATGGTTTTGTGACGAGAACATTGTTCTTGGTGCCTCCTGACATTTAGGGGTTGTGGCAGTGTCCCGGGGAGTTGAGCTCCGAGGTGTTGTCGTCACAATTTTATCGTTGCAGTTCTGGAATACCTGAGTTTCGCCGACATCGAAATCTCTTTTATGCAGTTGTTGGTGAGATCACCTCGACGCCACCCAGTACTGGGGCGGGAGTTCGGGAGTATTGCCATAACTCGTATAACGGATGCTTTTCGAAGGTTGAGGTACACGATTTCCGAAGGTTTCTTGGTTATGTGTTGACGGATGGATACAGCTGGATCTAGGGATTGCTAGTTTGGGTGATATATTTTGTGTCCCCTGTATCCCCAACACCAGATTGCATAACCAGAAAGTTTCGGGAGTTTATAAGTGGGAATTCAAGTAGCTCTTAGGATATCTTTCCGACAGACGCATGATATGAGATTGGGGTTCGACGTCTAGTGGTCCACCTTTCCACGGTTGGTTTTACAGTGGTCTCGTAGTGTCTTAAAGAGTCCTTGGCTATGCCGACTCAGGGACGCTTCGTATGTCATGTGCACTGCCTTGTACATGATGGTGCTGTACGATTGAGCCCGTGTGGGCCCCACCACGAAAACTTCGGACGAAAACTCTATCATATGTTTGTTCCGGCTTATTCTGCAAGCCAATACTTTGTTTTGTTTTGTATTGTGGTATTCGAGTTGCTTCGAAGTCAGATGTTGATTCCATACCTTTTTTTCTAAGTGGCTTCTCAACTAATGGAAGTATGATGATTTACTATGGAATTCATTCGTTCATCCTCGTTCGAATGTTTATGGTGAAGACTATATGTTGCAATTTCTATCCATTGATTCTACTTGTCTATTTGTCTATCAAGATGCTAATGGATGTCACCCTCTTCAGGATGGCTCCGCCAACGCGTCAGAATCCGGATCGCAATGAAGGGAGTCAGGCGAACCCTCCGCCACCACCTCCACCTCCGGAGGCATGGCAAGCTATCATGGCAGCCACCAACGCCAATGCTCAGATGATTCTGCAACTCTTGAAAGAACGCACCCAAGGGCAAGGCTGTCAAGGAAATCAAGGTCAAGGCAACAATCAGTCTCATTTCGCTACACTCAACCAGTTTCTCGCAAATCAGCCCAAGTCTTTCAGCTACTGTGCCGAGGCCACGGATGCCGATGATTGGCTCGTGGACATCAACAAGCATTTCGAATGTAGCAATGTCAGGCCTGAGGACTATGTCAAGTTCGCTTCTTTTCAGCTCAAGGACCAAGCTGCTGATTGGTATCAACAATACAAAGATTCCAGAGGAGGTCGTGTGATCACTTGGACTGACTTCTGTCGGGACTTCAAAGCGCACCACATTCCACAAAGTGTTGTTGAGAGCAAGCGTGAGGAGTTCCGTAATCTCAAGCAAGGCAACATGTCTGTGTATCAATTCAACATCCAGTTTCAGAAACTTGCTCGCTTCGCTAAACAAGACGTTCCTGATGAAAAGAGCATGATCTATCATTTCAGAGGTGGCCTTAGAGAGGATCTGCAGTTAGCTCTCGTTCTTGTTGAGCCTACTCAGTTTGATCAATTCTATAACATGGCACTGAAGCAAGAGGCTGCTCAGCTCAAGTGTGAGGCTTCTAAGAAGAGAGTCAGGGACGCAGTTCAGTCTTCTTCTTCCTCACTTGTGGCTGCTAAGCAACAGAAGTTCTGGTTGCCTCCTCCTCCTCCATTTCGTCAGCCTTACCAGCAGAAGAACAAAGGTGGCCATGGTTCTTCCCACTCTTCCAACTCTGGCTATCAGAACAAGTCTCAGAATCAAGCTCCAAAGTCGAATGCTCCTTATCATCGTCCACTCTCAGAGGTGAATTGCAACAAGTGTCAGCAGAAAGGTCACTATGCTAATAAGTGCTTCAACCAAAGGTGCCTTCCGCCTCCTCCTCCTGTCAGATCTTCCAGCAATGCAGTGGTCAAGCATAATCCAAAGTCTGCTAAGGTGAACATGATGAATGCAGCTCAAGCAGAGGAATCTACTGATGTGATAATGGGTAATCTCTCAGTTAATGATATTCCTGCAAAAGTTCTTTTTCATACTGGTGCATCTCTTTCTTTCATTTCAAGACCTTTTGTTGCCAAGCATGAGTTCGTGACGGAAAAGATTCCTATCCCGTTGAAGATTGTGTCACCGGGTAAGCAAATGACATCTAATAATTGTGTCCCGGATGTTTCCATCAAGATGGGAAACTATAAATTTCTGTCTTCTCCAGTTGTTCTTGGTGACTCGGATATTGATCTAATTCTCGGGATGGACTGGATTTCTAAGCACAAGGCTCAACTTGATTGTGCTGCCAGGGAAATTCAATTGACACACTCTTCTGAGGATGTTATCATTTATGCCGCTTGTGATGAAACCATTCGGTTATTTTCTCTCAATGAGAAGGGCGAAGTGAATGCCATCTCTCAGATTCCAGTCGTTTGTGAGTACCAAGATGTCTTTCCAGAAGAGCTTCCGGGTATGCCTCCTCACCGGCCAGTTGAGTTCGTTATCGATCTTGAGCCAGGCACTGAACCCGTTTGCAAGCGTCCATACAAGCTTGGACCTAAGGAGCTGAAGGAATTGAAGAAACAGCTCGATGAACAAGAGCGTCTGGGTTTGATCAGACCGAGTTCATCTCCATGGGGTTGTGGTGTTCTTTTTGTCCAGAAGAAGGATGACACGGAACGACTTTGTGTCGACTACCGTCCATTGAACAAGAAGACAATCAAGAACAAGTATCCACTTCCCAACATCAATGAGCTATTCGAGCAACTCAAAGGTGCTAAAGTATTCTCCAAGCTTGACCTTCGTATGGGTTATCACCAGATTCGCATTCGTGAAGAAGATATTCCCAAGACAGCATTCAGAACAAGCTTTGGTTCTTATGAATATACTGTCATGTATTTCGGCCTTGTCAATGCTCCTCCAACATTCTCTCGGATGATGAATTTCATCTTCAACCCCTATACCAATGAATTCGTCCTGGTGTATCTCGATGATATATTGGTCTTCTCCAAGAATAAGAAGGATCATGCCAAACATTTGCGATTGGTGCTCGACAAGCTCAGAGAGTATCAATTCTACGCGAAGTTCTCAAAATGTGAGTTTTGGCTTGATGAAGTTCTTTACCTTGGTCACATCATCTCTGCCAAGGGCATCGCTGTTAATCCCGAGAAGGTGTCCGCAATTGTGAATTGGGAACCTCCTCAGAATGTCAAGCAGCTCCGCAGTTTTCTTGGTCTTGCAAGCTATTGCCGAAGATTCGTTGAGAATTTCTCCAAGATTGCAAAGCCTCTTTCCAACCTCCTCCAGAAGCATGCCAAGTATGTCTGGTCTCCTGAGTGTGACGTTGCTTTCAACACTCTCAAAGAGAAACTCGTCACCGCTCCTGTCTTAACTCCTCCTGATGAATCCAAGCCATTTGAAGTTTTCTGTGATGCTTCTCTCCAAGGTCTCGGTGCTGTGTTAATGCAAGAGAAGGAAGTTGTGGCCTATACCTCTCGTCAGTTGAAGCCCAATGAGAAGAACTACCCCACTCACGATCTTGAGTTGGCGGCCGTTGTCCATGCATTAATAACGTGGAGACATCTCTTGTTGGGAAGACAAGTGGACATATTCACCGATCACAAGAGTCTCAAGTACATCTTCACTCAGCCCAACCTCAACCTCAGGCAGACTCGATGGGTCGAAATGATTCAAGAGTACAATCCGAGTATTGAATATACTCCAGGCAAGGCCAATGTCATTGCAGATGCTTTGAGCAGGAAGGCTTATTGCAACAGCTTAATTCTCAAGCCATTCCAACCGGATCTTTGTGAAGCTTTCCGCAAGCTGAATCTTCAAGTTGTTCCTCAAGGCTTTCTTGCCAACCTCGTAGTCTCTCCTACTTTGGAAGATCAAATTCGTGAGGCCCAACTCCTGGATACCATGGTGAAGAAGGTGAAACGTGGTATCGACAAGGGTCTTTCCAAATACAAGTGCTACCGCATTGATGACACAGACACTTTATTCTTCGAGGACCGGATTGTGGTTCCTAAAGGTGATCTAAGGAAAGTCATAATGAACGAGGCGCACAATTCTCTTCTTTCCATTCATCCTGGAAGTACGAAGATGTACCATGACCTTAAGCAGTCGTATTGGTGGACTCGAATGAAGCGAGAAATTGCTCAATTCGTAAATGAATGTGATGTTGGGGAACGTAGTAATTTCAAAAAAATTCCTACGCACACACAAGATCATGGTGATGCATAGCAACGAGAGGGGAGAGTGTTGTCCACATACCCTCGTAGACCGACAGCGGAAGCGTTATCACAACGCGGTTGATGTAGTCGTACGTCTTCACGATCCGACCGATCAAGTACCGAACGCACGGGACCTCCGAGTTCTACACACGTTCAGCTCGATGACGTCCCTCGAACTCCGATCCAGCCGAGTGTTGAGGGAGAGTTTCGTCAGCACGACGGCGTGGTGACGATGATGATGTTCCACCGACGCAGGGCTTCGCCTAAGCTCCGCAACGGTATTATCGAGGTGTAATATGGTGGAGGGGGGCACCGCACACGGCTAAAATATCGTATATCAAGTGTGTATAGAGGTGCCCCCTGCCCCCGTATATAAAGGAGCAAGGGGGAGGCCGGCTGCCCTAGGCGCGCCAAGGAGAGGGGGGGAGTCCTACTCCTAGTAGGAGTAGGACTCCCCTTTCCTAGTCCTACTAGGAAAAGAAGGGGGAAGGAAAGAGAGGGAGAGGAAGAGGGAAAGGGGGCTGCGCCCCCTTCTCCTAGTCCAACTAGGACTCCTCCTGGGAGGGGGTGCGCCACCTCCTGGCTGCTGCCCTCTCTCTCCCCTCAAGGCCCACTAAGGCCCAATACTTCCCCGGGGGGTTCCGGTAACCCTCCAGCACTCCGGTTTAATCCGAAACTTCTCCGGAACACTTCCGGTGTCCGAATATAGTCGTCCAATATATCAATCTTTATGTCTCGACCATTTCAAGACTCCTCGTCATGTCCGTGATCACATCCGGGACTCCGAAAAACCTTCGGTACATCAAAACATATAAACTCATAATATAACTGTCATCGTAACTTTAAGCGTGCGGACCCTTCGGGTTCGAGAACTATGTAGACATGACCGAGACACCTCTCCGGTCAATAACCAATAGCGGGACCTGGATGCCCATATTGGCTCCCACATATTCTACGAAGATCTTTATCGGTCAGACCGCATAACAACATACGTTGTTGCCTTTGTCATCGGTATGTTACTTACCCGAGATTCGATCGTCGGTATCTCGATACCTAGTTCAATCTCGTTACTGGCAAGTCTCTTTACTCGTTCCATAATACATCATCCCGCAACTAACTCATTAGTCACAATGCTTGCAAGGCTTATAGTGATGTGCATTACCGAGTGGGCCCAGAGATACCTCTCCGACAATCGGAGTGACAAATCCTAATCTCGAAATACGCCAACCCAACAAGTACCTTTGGAGACACCTGTAGAGCACCTTTATAATCACCCTTTTACGTGGTGACGTTTGGTAGCACACAAAGTGCTCCTCCGGGAAACGGGAGTTGCATAACCTCATAGTCATAGGAACATGTATAAGTCATGAAGAAAGCAATAGCAACATACTAAACGATCCGGGTGCTAAGCTAACGGAATGGGTCAAGTCAATCACGTCATTCTCCTAATGAGGTGGTCCCGTTAATCAAATGACAACTCATGTCTATGGCTAGGAAACATAACCATCTTTGATTAACGAGCTAGTCAAGTAGAGGCATACTAGTGACACTCTATTTGTCTATGTATTCACACATGTATTATGTTTCCGGTTAATACAATTCTAGCATGAATAATAAACATTTATCATGATATAAGGAAATATATAATACTTTATAATTGCCTCTAGGGCATATTTCCTTCAGTCTCCCACTTGCACTAGAGTCAATAATCTAGATTACATAGTAATGATTCTTACACCCATGGAGTCTTGGTGCTGATCATGTTTTGCTCGTGGAAGAGGCTTAGTCAACGGGTCTGCAACATTCAGATCCGTATGTATCTTGCAAATTTCTATGTCTCCCACCTGGACTAAATCCCGGATGGAATTGAAGTGTCTTCTGATGTGCTTGGTTCTCTTGTGAAATCTGGATTCCTTTGCTAAGGCAATTGCACCAGTATTGTCACAAAAGATTTTCATTGGTCCCGATGTACTAGGTATGACACCTAGATCGGATATGAACTCCTTCATCCAGACTCCTTCATTTGCTGCTTCCGAAGCAGCTATGTATTCCGCTTCACACGTAGATCCCGCCACTCCTATTTAGAATCGTCCGGATCAGTGTCAAAGCTTGCATCAACGTAACCACTTACGATGAGCTCTTTGTCACCTCCATAAACGAGAAACATATCCTTAGTCCTTTTCAGGTATTTCAGGATGTTCTTGACCGCTGCCAGTGATCCACTCCTGGATTACTTTGGTACCTCCCTGCTAAACTTATAGCAAGGGGCACATCAGGTCTGGTACAACGCATTGCATACATGATAGAGCCTATGGCTGAAGCATAGGGAACATCTTTCATCTTCTCTCTATCTTCTGCAGTGGTCGGGCATTGAGTCTTACTCAATCTCACACCTTGTAGTACAGGCAAGAACCCTTTCTTTGCTTGATCCATTTTGAACTTCTTCAAAACTTTGTCAAGGTATGTGCTTTGTGAAAGTCCAATTAAGCGTCTTGATCTATCTCTATAGATCTTAATGCCTAATATATATGCAGCTTCACCGAGGTCTTTCATTGAAAAACTTTTATTCAAGTATCCCTTTATGCTATCCAGAAATTCTATATCATTTCCAATCAGTAATATGTCATCCACATATAATATCAGAAATGCTATCGAGCTCCCACTCACTTTCTTGTAAATACAGGCTTCTCCAAAAGTTTGTATGAAACCAAATGCTTTGATCACACTATCAAACCGTTTATTCCAACTCCGAGAGGCTTGCACCAGTCCATAAATGGATCGCTGGAGCTTGCACACTTTGTTAGCTCCCTTTGGATCGAAAAAACCTTCCGGTTGCATCATATACAACTCTTCTTCCAGAAATCCATTCAGGAATGCAGTTTTGACATCCATTTGCCAAATTTCATAATCATAAAATGCAGCAATTGCTAACATGATTCGGACAGACTTAAGCATCGCTACGGGTGAGAAGGTCTCATCGTAGTCAATCCCTTGAACTTGTCGAAAACCTTTCGCAACAAGTCGAGCTTTATAGACAGTAACATTTCCATCAGCGTCAGTCTTCTTCTTGAAGATCCATTTGTTTTCAATGGCTTGCCGACCATCGGGCAAGTCAACCAAAGTCCATACTTTGTTCTCATACATGGATCCCATCTCAGATTTCATGGCTTCAATCCATTTTGCGGAATCTGGGCTCACCATCGCTTCTTCATAGTTCGTAGGTTCGTCATGGTCTAGTAACATGACCTCCAGAACAGGATTACCATACCACTCTGGTGTGGATCTTGATCTAGTTGACCTACGAGGTTCAGTAATAACTTGATCTGAAGTTTCATGATCATTATCATTAACTTCCTCACTACTTGGTGTAAGTGTCACGGAAACTGATTTCTGCGATGATCTACTTCCCAATAAGGGAGCAGGTACAGTTACCTCATCAAGTTCTACTTTCCTCCCACTCACATCTTTTGAGAGAAACTCCTTCTCTAGAAAGGATCCATTCCTAGCAACGAATATCTTGCCTTCGGATCTGTGATAGAAGGTATACCCAGCAGTCTCTTTTGGTTATCCTATGAAGACACATTTCTTCGATTTAGGTTCGAGCTTATCAGGTTGAAGTTTCTTCACATAAGCATCGCAACCCCAAACTTTAAGATACGACAACTTTGGTTTCTTGCCAAACCATAGTTCATAAGGCGTCGTCTCAACGAATTTCGATGGTGTCCTATTTAGAGTGAATGTAGCCGTCTCTAAAGTATAACCCCAAAATGATAGCGGTAAATCAGTAAGAGACATCATAGATCGCACCATATCTAATAAAGTACGATTACGACGTTCGGACACACCATTACGCTGTGGTGTTCCGGGTGGCGTGAGTTGCGAAACTATTCCGCATTGTTTCAAATGTAGACCAAACTCGTAACTCAAATATTCTCCTCCACGATCAGATCGTAGGAATTTTATTTTCTTGTTACGATGATTTTCAACTTCACTCTGAAATTCTTTGAACTTTTCAAATGTTTCAGACTTATGTTTCATTAAGTAGATATACCCATATCTGCTCAAATCATCTGTGAAGGTGAGAAAATAACGATATCCGCCACGAGCATCAATATTCATCGGACCACATACATCTGTATGTATGATTTCCAACAAATCAGTTGCTCTCTCCATAGTTCCGGAGAATGGTGTTTTGGTCATCTTGCCCATGAGGCACGGTTCGCAAGTACCAAGTGATTCCAAAATTCCATCAGTATGGAGTTTCTTCGTGCGCTTTACACCGATATGACCCAAACGGCAGTGCCACAAATAAGTTGCACTGTCATTATTAACTCTGCATCTTTTGGCTTCGACATTATGAATATGTGTATCACTACTATCGAGATTCATTAAAAATAGACCACTCTTCAAGGGTGCATGACCATAAAAGATGTTATTCATATAAATAGAACAACCATTATTCTCTGATTTAAATGAATAACCGTCTCGCATTAAACAAGATCCAGATATCATGTTCATGCTCAACGCTGGCACCAAATAACAATTATTTAGGTCTAAAACTAATCCCGAAGGTAGATGTAGAGGTAGCGTGCCGACGGCGATCACATCGACTTTGGAACCATTTCCCACGCGCATCGTCACCTCGTCCTTAGCCATCTTCGCTTAATCCGTAGCCCCTGTTTCGAGTTGCAAATATTAGCAACAGAACCAGTATCAAATACCCAGGTGCTACTGCGAGTATTAGTAAGGTACACATCAATAACATGTATATCACATATACCTTTGTTAACCTTGCCATCCTTCTTATCCGCCAAATACTTGGGGCAGTACCGCTTCCAGTGAACAGTCTGCTTACAGTAGAAGCACTCAGTTTCAGGCTTAGCTCCAGACTTGGATTTCTTCTCCTGAACAGCAACTTGCTTGCTGTTCTTCTTGAAGTTCCCTTTCTTCTTCCCTTTGCCCTTTTTCTTGAAACTAGTGGTTTACTGACCATCAACACTTGATGCTCCTTTTTGATTTCTACCTCCGCTGCCTTTAGCATTGCGAAGAGCTCGGCAATTGTCTTATCCATCCCTTGCATGTTATAGTTCATCATGAAGCTCTTGTAGCTTGGTGGCAGTGATTGAAGAATTCTATCAATGACGCAATCATCCGGAAGTTGAACTCCCAGTTGAATCAAGTGATTATTATACCCAGACATTCTGAGTATATGCTCACTGACAGAACTATTCTCTTCCATCTTGCAGCTATAGAACTTATTGGAGACTTCATATCTCTCAATCCGGGCATTTGCTTGAAATATTAACTTCAACTCCTGGAGCATCTCATATGCTCCATGACGTTCAAAACGTCGTTGAAGACCCGGTTCTAAGCCGTAAAGCATGGCACACTGAACTATTGAGTAGTCATCAGCTTTGCTCTGCCAGACGTTCATAACTTCTGGCGTCGCTCTTGCAGGAGGCCTGGCACCTAGCGGTGCTTCTAGGACGTAATTCTTCTGTGCAGCAATGAGGATAATCCTCAAGTTACGGACCCAGTCCGTGTAATTGCTACCATCATCTTTCAACTTAGCTTTCTCAAGGAACGCATTAAAATTCAACGGAACAATAGCACGGGCCATTTATCTACAATTAACATAGACAAGCAAGATACTATCAGGTACTAAGTTCATGATAAATTTAAGTTCAATTAATCATATTACTTAGGAACTCCCACTTAGATAGACATCCCTCTAATCATCTATGTGATTACGTGATCCAAAGCAACTAAACCATGTCCGATTAACACGTGAGATGGAGTAGTTTCAATGGTGAACATCACTATGTTGATCATATCTACTATATGATTCACGCTCGACCTTTCGGTCTCTGTGTTCCGAAGCCATATCTGTATATGCTAGGCTCGTCAAGTTTAACCTGAGTATTCCGCGTGTGCAACTGTTTTGCACCCGTTGTATTTGAACGTAGAGCCTATCACACCCGATTAACACGTGGTGTCTCAGCACGAAGAACTTTCGCAACGGTGCATACTCAGGGAGAACACTTTTATCTTGAAATTATAGTGAGAGATCATCTTATAATGCTACCGTCAATCAAAGCAAGATAAGATGCATAAAGGATTAACATCACATGCAATCAATATAAGTGATATGATATGGCCATCATCATCTTGTGCTTGTGATCTCCATCTCCGAAGCACCGTGCTTGTGATCTCCATCTCCGAAGCACCGTCATGATCACCATCGTCACCGGCGCGACACCTTGATCTCCATCGTAGTATCGTTGTCGTCTCGCCAAATAATTGCTTTTACGACTATCGCTACCGCTTAGTGATAAAGTAAAACTATTACATGGTGATTGCATCTCATACAATAAAGCGACAACCATATGGCTCCTGCCAGTTGCCGATAACTCGGTTACAAAACATGATCATCTCATACAACAAAATATATCACATCATGTCTTGACCATATCACATCACAACATGCCCTGCAAAAACAAGTTAGACGTCCTCTACTTTGTTGTTGCAAGTTTTACGTGGCTGCTACGGGCTTAGCAAGAACCGTTCTTACCTACGCATCAAAACCACAACGATAGTTTGTCAAGTTGGTGCTGTTTTAACCTTCGCAAGGACCGGGCGTAGCCACACTCGGTTCAACTAAAGTGAGAGAGACAGACACCCGCCGGTCACCTTTAAGCAACGAGTGCTCGCAACGGTGAAACCAGTCTCGCGTAAGCGTACGCGTAATGTCGGTCCGGGCGACTTCATCTCACAATACCGCTGAACCAAAGTATGACATGCTGGTAAGCAGTATGACTTATATCGCCCACAACTCACTTGTATTCTACTCGTGCATAGCATCAACGCATAAAACCAGGCTCGGATGCCACTGTTGGGTAACGTAGTAATTTCAAAAAAATTCCTACGCACACGCAAGATCATGGTGATGCATAGCAACGAGAGGGGAGAGTGTTGTCCACGTACCCTCGTAGACCGATAGCGGAAGCGTTATCACAACGCGGTTGATGTAGTCGTACGTCTTCACGATCCGATCGATCAAGTACCGAACGCACGGCACCTCTGAGTTCTACACACGTTCAGCTCGATGACGTCCCTCGAACTCCAATCCAGCCGAGTGTTGAGGGAGAGTTTCGTCAGCACGACGGCGTGGTGACGACGATGATGTTCCACCGACGCAGGGCTTCGCCTAAGCTCCGCAACGGTATTATCGAGGTGTAATATGGTGGAGGGGGCACCGCACACGGCTAAAATATTGTATATCAAGTGTGTATAGAGGTGCCCCCTGCCCCCGTATATAAAGGAGCAAGGGGGAGGCCGGCTGCCCTAGGCGCGCCAAGTAGAGGGGGGGAGTCCTCCTCCTAGTAGGAGTAGGACTCCCCTTTCCTAGTCCTACTAGGAAAAGAAGGGGGAAGGAAAGAGAGGGAGAGGGAGAGGGAAAGGGGGCTGCGCCCCCTTCTCCTAGTCCAACTAGGACTCCTCCTGGGAGGGGGTGCGCCACCTCCTGGCTGCTGCCCTCTCTCTCCCCTCAAGGCCCACTAAGGCCCAATACTTCCCCGGGGGGTTCCGGTAACCCTCCGGCACTCCGCTTTAATCCAAAACTTCTCCGGAACACTTCCGGTGTCCGAATATAGTCGTCCAATATATCAATATTTATGTCTCGACCATTTCGAGACTCCTCGTCACGTCCGTGATCACATCCGGGACTCCGAACAACCTTCGGTACATCAAAACATATAAACTCATAATATAACTGTCATCGTAACTTTAAGGGTGCGGACCCTTCGGGTTCGAGAACTATGTAGACATGACCGAGACACCTCTCCGCTCAATAACCAATAGAGGGACCTGGATGCCCATATTGGTTCCCACATATTCTACGAAGATCTTTATCGGTCAGACCGCATAACAACATACGTTGTTCCCTTTGTCATCGGTATGTTACTTGCCCGAGATTCGATCGTCGGTATCTCGATACCTAGTTCAATCTCGTTACTGGCAAGTCTCCTTACTCGTTCTGTAATACATCATCCCGCAACTAACTCATTAGTCACAATGCTTGCAAGGCTTATAGTGATGTGCATTACCGAGTGGGCCCAGAGATACCTCTCTGACAATCGGAGTGACAAATCCTAATCTCGAAATACGCCAACCCAACAAGTACCTTTGGAGACACCTGTAGAGCACCTTTATAATCACCCTTTTACGTTGTGACGTTTGGTTGCACACAAAGTGCTCCTCCGGTAAACGGGAGTTGCATAATCTCATAGTCATAGGAACATGTATAAGTCATGAAGAAAGCAATAGCAACATACTAAACGATCGGGTGCTAAGCTAATGGAATGGGTCAAGTCAATCATGTCATTCTCCTAATGAGGTGATCCCGTTAATCAAATGACAACTCATGTCTATGGCTAGGAAACATAACCATCTTTGATTAACGAGCTAGTCAAGTACAGGCATACTAGTGACACTCTGTTTGTCTATGTATTCACACATGTGTTATGTTTCCGGTTAATACAATTCTAGCATGAATAATAAACATTTATCATGATATAAGGAAATATATAATACTTTATTATTGCCTCTAGGGCATATTTCCTTCATGTGATGTCTGTCGAAGAGTGAAAGCAGAACACCAACGACCAGCTGGTCTCCTTCAACCTCTTGCTATCCCAGAATGGAAGTTTGATCATATCGAAATGGACTTCATGACTGGATTTCCAAAGTCCAAGCGCGGAAATGATGCTATCTTCGTTGTCATCAACAAGCTTTCTAAAGTGGCTCATTTCCTTCCAATCAAAGAATCTATCACAGCAGCTCAGTTGGCAGAGCTATACACCTCCAGGATTGTCTCTTTGCACGGCATTCCACAATTGATTTCTTCAGATCGTGGAAGCATCTTTACTTCTAAGTTCTGGGACTCCTTCCAAAAGGCCATGGGCACCAACATTCACTTCAGCACAGCTTTCCATCCTCAAACTAGTGGCCATGTCGAGCGAGTCAATCAAATTCTTGAAGATATGCTCAGGGCTTGTGTCATTTCCTTTGGCATGAAATGGGAAATTGTCTTCCATATGCCGAATTCTCCTACAACAACAGCTTCCAATCGAGTTCGGGCAAGGCCCCATTCGAGATTCTCTATGGCAGAAAGTGTCATACTCCTCTCAATTGGTCAGAGACTGGTGAACGCCAACTTCTTGGCAATGACTTAATCACAGAAGCTGAAGAGATGTGTAAAGTCATCCGTGATAATCTCAAAGCCGCGCAATCGCGCCAGAAGAGTTACTATGATAGTAAGCACCGTGATTTGGCTTTCGAGATCGGAGACCATGTCTACCTCCGCGTCTCTCCAATGAAAGGCACTCATCGCTTTGGTATCAAAGGGAAGCTTGCCCCTAGATACGTGGGTCCTTTCAAGATCATTGGCAAAAGAGGCGACCTCGCCTATCAACTTGAGCTTCCTTCAAACTTCGCGAACGTGCACAATGTCTTCCACGTGTCACAGCTCCGCAAGTGCTTCAAGACGCCTGAGCGCACTATCAACTTCGAAGAGATTGACCTCCAAGAAGATATGTCTTATCATGAGCACCCCGTTGCTATTCTTGAAGAAACTGAGCGCAAGACTCGCAACAAGTCAATCAAATTCCTGAAAGTGAAGTGGTCGCACCATTCCGACCGAGAAGCCACCTGGGAACGCGAGGACCACCTCCGTTCCGAATATCTGGAGTTCTTTTAGTCCTAGATCTCGGGACGAGATCCTCTCGTAGTGGTGGAGTGTTGTAACACCCCGAATGTAACTTTCCATATTTGTAACTCCAACTCTTGCCATTTTCGGCTATGTGTTATGATATTCCCTCCGTGGTAGGGTTTTCTTTTTCGTTTTGCATTTTGTTCATGTCATGCATTTCATATCATGTCATCATGTGCATTGCATTTGCATACGTGTTCATCTCTTGCATCCGAGCATTTTCCCCGTTGTCCGTTTTGCAATCCGGCGCTCCCACCTCCTCCGACGCACCCCTCTTGTTTTCTTTCGTGAGCGGGTGTTGAACGCTCTTGGAATGGACCGAGGCTTATCAAGTGGCCTTGGTATACCACCGTTAGACCACCGGTCAAGTTTCGTTCCATTTGGAGGTCGTTTGGTACTCCAACGGTTAACCGGGCAACCGCAAAGTCCGTTTGTGTGTTGCAGCAAAACCCCCCTCAAAACCAGCCCAAAACCCCTCTAAGTCATGATCATGCTCTAGGTCATTCGATCACGATCATGTGGGCGAAAACCGCACCTCATTTGGACTCTCCTAGCTCCCTCTACCTATAAATAAGTGCCTTTCCCGAAATCCTCTCGCAGATCAAACCCTAACCATCTCCCTCTCCGCGGCCGGACGCGTCCACTCCGGCCGGACGAAATCGCGCCGCCGCCCCAGCCACTCAGAAGCCGCCACGTGGCCCCGGCCACCACGCGCGCCCGCGGCCCGCCGGGCCCGTACGCCGCCCGCGCCTCCCCGCTCCCGTGCGCCGCTGCCGCACCTCGCCCG
>NC_057811.1:221838014-222004637 GCF_018294505.1 Triticum aestivum | reverse complement strand
CGCCGGCGCCTCCCTCCTCCGCCGCCCGCGGACCCGAGCGCCGCCTCCCTCCGGCCTCTCCCTCCTCTCCTCCGGCGTCGCCATCCACCGCCAGCGAGCTCGAAGCTCGGCCCCGGCCAGATCTGGATCGGACGAACCGCGGTTGACTTCTTTCTCCCTCTGCCGAAATCTCCGTCTTTAAGTTTTTACAATATCTTGTCCTGTTCATCGCATCATAACTTCCTGCTTATAGCTCCGTTTCGTGCGTGTAATATATCGAAATGTTCGTCTCGTGATTCTCTACATTTCGTTCAATTGCATCATGTTCATTTGAGTCCATCTTGATGCCCAAATCTCTGGTGCAAGAGTGCTAGTTGTTGTTGTCTGCTGTTATTTAGCAGAACTTGGAGAATTGTTATTTTTGTTGAATTTAATCTCTGCATCTTATGGGCATGAGCTCTACATGTGTTTTGTTGTATGCCATGCCATCTTTCCAGTGATGTATGCCATGTATTTTTGTGATCTCTGTGGTGACTAGCACAAGCATGCAAACTAGGCTCCGTAATGTTTCTGATTTCAGGGACTTAGTAATTTCTCTTAAGTCTTTGTCTGCTGTTATTTTGTTGCCATGTATACTTGATGCTACAGAGAGATCCATGCATATTTTGGAGATGTTCAGTAAGGATGTTTCGTAGTTATTATTGTAATTGATCCATTCCTGCCTTTTTTTGCAATTATGGAGTGCCATAGCATGACTCAATCTTGCTCTACTTTTGCTATAAAATATTTCTGGCAGATTGTTTACGTGTTATTCAATTTTGCCAAGCTTGTTGTAGTTGATCCATTCATGCAATGTACTTGCTCTTGCCATGGATAGCTTCAAAAACATGCCATCTTACTGTAGGTATGCTTGTTTTGTCATGCATTGACTTGTGGTGAGTGCATCAAGCTCACCAAGATGCCTTCATATTATTGTTTCTGCCATGTTCTGTTTTCTGCCAAGTCTGAACCCTGTTAACGAAACTTGCTATGTTTAAATGGTTGCCATCATATCTTCTAGTCCTTTTTGGCTTATGGTCAGTAAGGGACTTTTGTCTTATGCATTTAGTAGAATACTTCCATGCCTTGTTTTGCCATGTTCAGTTGATTTAGCATGTCGATTTCGTGCTCTGAACAATGCTACCTGATGCTGTTTCTGCCATGTCCAGTAATTTCACCAAGTCTGTGAACCTGATTTCTTTTGCACTTTTGCCATGCTTGTTTGAGCATGTTATGTTGTGATCTAGCCGTATCTCAGTGTTCATCTTTTGTCAAGCATCTCCTGTAGATTAGTTCCATATGCTTTGTTGCTATGTTGGAGTGCTGTAGCATTGTTACTTGTTGCATTCTAAGTGCTATCATGCTGTTAATCGCAGATTCGTGTCATTCTTGTTTTGCTTGCCATTTGCAAACCGTGCATCCGTTTCCGGTGATCTTTATATCGATTTCGACCGAAATCATCTCATCTTTCCAGTGGCATGCTTGGTTTGCCAAGTTAATGCCTTGTTCATCATTTTCCTTCTGGAGCACGCATATGCATCGCATATCATATCTTGCATATCATTCTTGTTTTGCATCATGTTGCTTGTGCATTTCTCGTGGTTGATTGTGGTTCCGTTTGCTTGTGTTCTTGTTTGGGTAGAGCCGGGACACGAGTTCGTGAACGAGGAACCTGTTGAGTACGCTTACGAGGATCAAGCTTTCGACAACTCTGAGAACCTTGCAGGCAAGATGACCATACCCTCGAAATCACTTCTATCTTTGCTTTGCTAGTTGTTCGTTCTTTTGCCATGCTGCGCTACCTACCACTTGCTATATCATGCCTCCCATATTGCCATGTCAAGCCTCTAACCATCCTTTCCTAGCAAACCGTTGTTTGGCTAAGTTACCGTTTTTGCTCAGCCCTTCTTATAGCGTTGCTAGTTGCAGGTGAAGTTGAAGTTGGTTCCATGCTGGAACATGAATATTGTTGGGATATCACAATATCTCTTATTTATTTAATGCATCTATATATTTTGGTAAAGGCTGGAAGGCTCGGCCTTATGCCTGGTGTTTTGTTCCACTCTTGCCGCCCTAGTTTCTGTCATACCGGTATTATGTTCCTTGAGTTTGCGTTGCTTACGCGGTTGGGTGATTTATGGGACCCCCTTGACAGTTCGCCTTGAATAAAACTCCTCCAGCAAGGCCCAACCTTGGTTTTACCATTTGCCACCTAAGCCTTTTCCCCCGGGTTTTCGCGAGCCCGAGGGTCATCTTTATTTAAACCCCCGGGCCAGTGTTCCTCTAAGTGCTGGTCCAAACTAGAGCCACTTGCAGCGCCACCTTGGGGAAACTCGAGGATTGGTTTTAGTTGTACGTAGTGTTCATCCGGTGTGCCCTGAGAACGAGATATGTGCAGCTCCTATCGGGATTTGTCGGCACATTCGGGCGGCTTTACTGGTTTTGTTTTACCATTGTCGAAATGTCTTGTAAACCGGGATTCCGAGACTGATCGGGTCTTTCCGGGAGAAGGTTTATCCTTCGTTGACCGTGAGAGCTTATGATGGGCTAAGTTGGGACACACCTGCAGGGTATTATCTTTCGAAAGCCGTGCCCGCGGTTATGAGGCAGATGGGAATTTGTTAATGTCCGGTTGTAGAGAACTTGTCACTTGACTTAATTAAAATACATCAACCGTGTGTGTAGCCGTGATGGTCTCTTCTCAGCGGAGTCCGGGAAGTAAACACGGTTTGAGTTATGCATGAACGTAAGTAGGAGTTCAGGATCACTTCTTGGTCATTACTAGATGACGATCGTTCCGTTGCTTCTCTTCTCGCTCTCTTTTGCGTATGCTAGCCACCACATATGCTTAGTGCCTGTTGCAGCTCCACCTCATCACACCTTCCTTTCCTATAAGCTTAAATAGTCTTGATCTCGCGGGTGTGAGATTGCTGAGTCCTCGTGACTCGCAGATTCTACCAAAACAGTTGCAGGTGCCGACGATGCCAGTGCATATGATGGGGTCGACCTCAAGTGGGAGTTCGATGAGGAACGTGGTCGTTACTATGTGTCTTTTCCTGATGATCAGTAGTGGAGCCCAGTTGGGACGATCGGGGATCTAGCATTTGGGGTTATCTTATTTTCATTTGGATCTCGACCGTAGTCGGTCTATGTGTGTATTTTGGATGATGTATGAATTAATTTATGTATTGTGTGAAGTGGCGATTGTAAGCCAACTCTCGTTATCCCATTCTTGTTCATTACATGGGATTGTGTGAAGATGACCCTTCTTGCGACAAGACCACAATGCGGTTATGCCTCTAAGTCGTGCCTCGACACGTGGGAGATATAGCCGCATCGTGGGCGTTACAGCGGCCCTGCCCTGGCCTCCTCTCCTCTCTTCAACCTAGGCCCACTAAGGCCCATTAAGTTACCGGGGGGTTCCGGTAACCTCCCGGTACTCCGGAAAAATCCCGATTTCACCCGGAACACTTCCGATGTCCAAACATAGGCTTCCAATATATCAATCTTTACGTCTCGACCATTTCGAGACTCCTCATCATGTCCGTGATCACATCCGGGACTCCGAACAACCTTCGGTACATCAAAACATATAAACTCATAATATAACTGTCATCGTAACGTTAAGCATGCGGACCCTACGGGTTCGAGAACTATGTAGACATGACCGAGACACCTCTCCGGTCAATAACCAATAGCGGAACCTGGATGCTCATATTGGTTCCTACATATTCTACGAAGATCTTTATCGGTCAGACCGCATAACAACATACGTTGTTCCCTTTGTCATCGGTATGTTACTTGCCCGAGATTCGATCGTCGGTATCTCGATACCTAGTTCAATCTCGTTACCGGCAAGTCTCTTTACTCGTTCCGTAATACATCATCCCGCAACTAACTCATTAGTCACAATGCTTGCAAGGCTTATAGTGATGTGCATTACCGAGTGGGCCCAGAGATACCTCTCCGACAATCGGAGTGACAAATCCTAATCTCGAAATACGCCAACCCAACAAGTACCTTTGGAGACACCTGTAGAGCACCTTTATAGTCACCCTTTTACGTTGTGACGTTTGGTAGCACACAAAGTGCTCCTCCGGGAAACGGGAGTTGCATAACCTCATAGTCATAGGAACATGTATAAGTCATGAAGAAAGCAATAGCAACATACTAAACGATCGGGTGCTAAGCTAACGGAATGGTCAAGTCAATCACGTCATTCTCCTAATGAGGTGATCCCATTAATCAAATGACAACTCATGTCTATGGCTAGGAAACATAACCATTTTTGATTAACGAGCTAGTCAAGTAGAGGCATACTAGTGACACTCTATTTGTCTATGTATTCACACATGTATTATGTTTCCGGTTAATACAATTCTAGCATGAATAATAAACATTTATCATGAAATAAGGAAATATATAATACTTTATAATTGCCTCTAGGGCATATTTCCTTCAGTCTCCCACTTGCACTAGAGTCAATAATCTAGATTACATAGTAATGATTCTTACACCCATGGAGTCTTGGTGCTGATCATGTTTTGCTCGTGGAAGAGGCTTAGTCAACGGGTCTGCAACATTCAGATCCGTATGTATCTTGCAAATTTGTATGTCTCCCACCTGGACTAAATCTCGGATGGAATTGAAGCGTCTTTTGATGTGCTTGGTTCTCTTGTGAAATCTGGATTCCTTTGCTATGGCAATTGCACCAGTATTGTCACAAAAGATTTTCATTGGTCCCTTTGCACTAGGTATGACACCTAGATCGGATATGAACTCCTTCATCCAGACTCCTTCATTTGCTGCTTCCGAAGCAGCTCTGTACTCCGCTTCACATGTAGATCCCGCCACGACACTTTGCTTAGAACTGCACCAACTGACAGCTCCACCGTTCAATGTAAATACGTATCCGGTTTGCGATTTAGAATCGTCTGGATCAGTGTCAAAGCTTGCATCAACGTAACCATTTACGATGAGCTCTTTGTCACCTCCATAAACGAGAAACATATCCTTAGTCCTTTTCGGGTATTTCAGGATGTTCTTGACCGCTGTCCAGTGATCCACTCCTGGATTACTTTGGTACCTCCCTGCTAAACTTATAGCAAGGCACACATCAGGTCTGGTACACAGCATTGCATACATCATAGAGCCTATGGCTGAAGCATAGGGAACATCTTTCATCTTCTCTCTATCTTCTGCAGTGGTCGGGCATTGAGTCTTACTCAATCTCACACCTTGTAGTACAGGCAAGAACCCTTTCTTTGCTTGATCCATTTTGAACTTCTTCAAAACTTTGTCAAGGTATGTGCTTTGTGAAAGTCCAATTAAGCGCCTTGATCTATCTCTATAGATCTTAATGCCTAATATATATGCAGCTTCACCGAGGTCTTTCATTGAAAAACTCTTATTCAAGTATCCCTTTATGCTATCCAGAAATTCTATATCATTTCCAATCAGCAATATGTCATCCACATATAATATCAGAAATGCTACTGAGCTCTCACTCACTTTCTTCTAAATACAGGCTTCTCCAAAAGTCTGTATAAAACCAAATGCTTTGATCACACTATCAAAGCGTTTATTCCAACTCCGAGAGGCTTGCACCAGTCCATAAATGGATCGCTGGAGCTTGCACACTTTGTTAGCTCCCTTTGGATCGACAAAACCTTCCGGTTGCATCATATACAACTCTTCTTCCAGAAATCCATTCAGGAATGCAGTTTTGACATCCATTTGCCAAATTTCATAATCATAAAATGGGGCAATTGCTAACATGATTCGGACAGACTTAAGCATCGCTACGGGTGAAAAGGTCTCATCGTATGCAATCCCTTGAACTTGTCGAAAACCTTTCGCAACAAGTCGAGCTTTATAGACAGTAACATTACCGTCAACGTCAGTCTTCGTCTTGAAGATCCATTTATTTTCAATGGCTTGCCGATCATCGGGCAAGTCAACCAAAGTCCATACTTTGTTCTCATACATGGATCCCATCTCGGATTTCATGGCCTCAAGCCATTTTGCGGAATCTGGGCTCACCATCGCTTCTTCATAGTTCGTAGGTTCGTCATGGTGTAGTAACATAACCTCCAGAACAGGATTACCGTACCACTCTGGTGCGGATCTTAATCTGGTTGACCTACGAGGTTCAGTAATAACTTGATCTGAAGTTTCATGATCATTATCATTAACTTCCCCACTAATTGGTGTAGGTGTCGTAGAAACTGGTTTCTGTGATGATCTACTTTCCAATAAGGGAGCAGGTACAGTTACCTCATCAAGTTCTACTTTCCTCCCACTCACTTCTTTCGAGAGAAACTCCTTCTCTAGAAAGGATCCATTCTTAGCAACGAATGTCTTGCCTTCGGATCTGTGATAGAAGGTGTACCCAACAGTCTCCTTTGGGTATCCTATGAAGACACATTTCTCTGATTTAGGTTCGAGCTTATCAGGTTGAAGTTTCTTCACATAAGCATCGCAACCCCAAATTTTAAGAAACGACAACTTTGGTTTCTTGCCAAACCATAGTTCATAAGGCGTCGTCTCAACGGATTTCGATGGTGCCCTATTTAGAGTGAATGCAGCCGTCTCTAAAGCATAACCCCAAAACGATAGCGGTAAATCAGTAAGAGACATCATAGATCACACCATATCTAGTAAAGTACGATTACGACGTTCGGACACACCATTACGCTGTGGTGTTCCGGGTGGCGTGAGTTGCGAAACTATTCCGCATTGTTTCAAATGTAGGCCAAACTCGTAACCCAAATATTATCCTCCACGATCTGATCGTAGAAACTTTATTTTCTTGTTACGATGATTTTCAACTTCGCTCTGAAATTCTTTGAACTTTTCAAATGTTTCAGACTTATGTTTCATTAAGTAGATATACCCATATCTGCTCAAATCATCTGTGAAGGTGAGAAAATAACGATATCCGCCACGAGCCTCAATATTCATCGGACCACATACATCTGTATGTATGATTTCCAACAAATCAGTTGCTCTCTCCATAGTTCCGGAGAACAGTGTTTTAGTCATCTTGCCCATGAGACACGGTTCGCAAGTACCAAGTGATTCCAAAAGTCCATCATTATGGAGTTTCTTCATGCGCTTTACGCCGATATGACCTAAACGGCAGTGCCACAAATAAGTTGCACTATCATTATCAACTCTGCATCTTTTGGCTTCGACATTATGAATATGTGTGTCACTACTACCGAGATTCATTAAAAATAGACCACTCTTCAAGGGTGCATGACCATAAAAGATATTATTCATGTAAATAGAACAACCATTATTCTCTGATTTAAATGAATAACTGTCTCGCATCAAACAAGATCCAGATATAATGTTCATGCTCAACGCTGGCACCAAATAACAATTATTTAGGTCTAATACTAATCCCGAAGGTAGATGTAGAGGTAGCGTGCCGGCGGCGATCACATCGACTTTGGAACCGTTTCCCACGCGCATCGTCACCTCGTCCTTAGCCAGTGTTCGCTTAATCCGTAGTCCCTGTTTCGAGTTGCAAATATTAGCAACTGAACCAGTATCAAATACCCAGGTGCTACTGCGAGCTCTGGTAAGGTACACATCAATAACATGTATATTACATATACCTTTGTTCACCTTGCCATCCTTCTTATCCGCCAAATACTTTGGGGCAGTTCCGCTTCCAGTGACCAATTTGCTTGCAGTAAAAGCACTCAGTTTCAGGCTTAGGTCCAGATTTGGGTTTCTTCTCCTGAACAGCAACTTGCTTGCTATTCTTCTTGAAGTTCCCCTTCTTCTTTCCTTTGCCCTTTTTCTTGAAACTAGTGGTCTTACTGACCATCAACACTTGATGCTCCTTTTTGATTTCTACCTCCGCTGCCTTTAGCATTGCTGTTGAGGATATAGACCTTAGAGTCACCCGCCAGGAGGGGCCGGGTTACTCATAATGGTCATCGCCAGAAGCCCGGCGCCAAGCTTGAAGACGGTGGGCCAAAGATGGGCTTAAAGACCCGGAGATGGCTTAAGGCCCATAGTTACAACCATCATTATGGTAGAACTTGTAGTGTAAGGCAAGAATAGTTGAGAGTCCGAGCCGGACACTCTTATGAGCCGGCCGGGACTCTGAGAGCCGCTGGGCGTCAACCTCTCTATATAAAGGGACGACCCGGCAGCGGTTTAGGGACAAGAAAGAGATCATCGAGAGCCGGGCATAGCAGTTAAGCTCCCTGGTCATCGAAACCCTAATCAATACCACCTCAACTGCACGTAGGCTTTTACCTTCACCGTAAGGGGCCGAACCAGTATAAACCCTCGTGTTCCTAGTCCCGTTAACCCCTTCAAGCTTCCTAGCGGCGATGGCTCCACGACTAAGTCCTAGCTTGAGGACATCTGCCGTGACAATTCCACGACAGTTGGCGCCCACCGTGGGGCCAGCGCACGGTGGATTTGAGTTCTTGAAGGGCAGCTTCGAAGGGCTCAAGGGATACGCTGTGGGCCGGATGACCAAGAGTCGTCGCGGAAAGCTCTACATCGACGATGCAAACTGGGGCCCCGACGCCGGCTCAATTGAGTACGGGTACCGGGTCCCCTTCGGCGGAATTCATGTTTTCATTGGCAAGATTGGTGAGCCGGGTCCTGAGCCGGATCTCTACGACGATCTCATCGAGACGGCTCAGCGTGCGCGACCCGCCCGGGCCCTGCCTGCCTTAAAGCATGCTTTTGTGGGATGTATCCATGGAGGGCTCTCTGATAGATCTGGATCTGGTGATGAGACGGCCACCGGCTCTGACGGCGAGTCGTCCACCGATGAGTCAAACTCGTTGTATCAACTTCAAGATGGCAGGCTCATGGGTTGTTCCGATGGTGATAGTATTCCGGGCCTGTTTGAGCCGCCGAGCCGGGTTGGAATCTTCATGGCTGGTGCGCAGCCTGTTCAGAACCCTGCTGCTGGAGCGGGAAACCCGGTGCCCTCGCCGGCTCAGGTGTTGATGGATCTCACGGACAAGATGACGGCCCTGTTGACCGCCGCGGTTGACCCGGCGGATCAAGCTCAGCATGATGCGGAGGTGGCGCAGTTAAAGTTAGATCTAGTGAAAGCTAAGGAGGATCTGGCAGCGGAAGGGATCAGGATGGCTGCAGAGAGGGCAGCTCTCGACGCCCAAACTCAGTTGATCCAGGCACAGTCCTTCCGGCTCACGATGGATCAGAACGCGTCCAATGAGGTCATGAGAAGGAGGCATCAAAAGGCCCAATCTCGACTCCCTCCGGTTTACGATCCTCGAAACCTCTTCAACACGCCAGGTGCAGGGTCTAGTAACCCGCCGGGGATCATAGTGCCCGGGTCTGGGAACCCTATCCAACCGCAAGTGATGGGGCCTCCCCGGGTGAGCCCTGCCCCGCCTCAGTATGTGCCAATACCACCGGGTCATTATGCTAACCCGCTGGAGAACATGGTAGCCGCAGCAGCGCGGCTGGCGGCCCTCCCCATTGACGGCGACTCTCCGACGGCTATTGAAACCCGCCGGGTCAGGGAACTCCTTCAGACAGCACTGGCGCAGCAAGAGGCGTACTCCTACAGCCGGGACAGGATCCACTCGACCCCTCGTCCAAGCCGGAGCCCGAGTTACAGCAGACACATGGTCTCAGCGACCGGCTCAAGTAACGTCCGACGCCATGACCTGCCCCCTGGCCATGGCCCGGCTCATAACGGAGCCTTTCACGCAGCAGACCAAGACAGAGCGCGGCAAGAGGCGGAGCAGGTGCCTCAGTTGACGGCTTACCAGACTCCCCCGGCTTATCCGACGGCTTCCGTCGACGTGGGTATCCCTACCAGGACTGGAGGTGTCCCTTGCTTGGTGCCGGCTCTCCGCAATGACCGTCTACCCAAGGACTTCAAAGGCCCTAGGAAGGTGCCTAATTACACAGCTGACTTACAACCCGCAGCCTGGATCGAGAGTTACGAGATGGCCATGGAACTGCTGGAAGTCAGTGAAGCGGCAATGGCCAAGTACTTCACTATGATGTTAGATGGGACTGCCCGCACTTGGTTGAAAGGGCTACCACCGAATTCCATCGGGTCTTGGGCTGAGCTGAAAGCCCGGTTCATCCAAAACTTCAAGGATACCTGTAGGCAGTCTATGTCAATTGTGGATTTGACTAACTATAAGCAGCAGGAGGGTGAGTCTACGACACATTGGGTTCGCCGGGTTAAGGAAATAATACATTCATCTGATAAGATGGATGCCGGCTCTGCAATCTTAATGTTGGAACAGAACTGTCGTTTCGTGCCCCTGAAGATGAAACTCGGGCGGCTTAAGCGCAACTGCAATGATATGGGTACACTGATGGCGGCTCTCGTCAAGTACGCCGATTCTGATGGTACCAAGGACCCCGCTTCAGATGATGAAAGGACAGGGAAGGGAAAGAAGAACGGCAATGGCAAGGGTCATCAGCATAACCCGGGGAACCAAGGAGGTGGCAAGCGCAAGGCCGATGGCAGCCTAGAGTTCGTGGCCAACGCCAGTTCACAGGGTAATAGCCAGAGACGCAAGGGGAGGCCCCCTCCCCGAGGCGGCGGGTCAGGCCCGACGCTGGAGCAACTGTTGAATGAGCCTTGTCCAAGGCATGGCTCTAGAGAGAAGCCAGCAACTCATCTATGGAAGGATTGTGCAATCATGAAGGCCTTTAAGAATTCCAACGCCTTTAACGGCAACAATGGCCCGGGCGGTGGCTCAGGCGCCGGCGGCTTTCATGGCCCGGGCGGCAGTTCAAATTCTAATCCTCAAAACGGTCAAGGGGGCTTTAATCAGCAGTCTGGCCAGGGTCATCAACAGCAGCAGGGGGTTATCAGACCAATCCAAAGCAGCTTAGCGGTGGACACTATCATGTGTTTACCACCAGTCTGTGTAAGCGAGATCAAAAGCTTCACAAGAGGGCTGTGAATGCTGTTGAGCCGGCAGTTCCACGCTACTTGCGGTGGTCTGAGCAGCCTATAGTGTGGAGTAGAGAGGATCACCCTCCCCGGGTGGATAATCCGGGTCACTTGGCCTTGGTGGTGGCTCCTCAGGTGGGAGGATATAAGTTCACTAAGGTGCTCATGGATGGAGGCAGCAGCATCAACATCCTCTATTATGAGACTTTCCGTCGTATGGGGTTGATTGATAAGAACCTCAGCCAGTCAAACACTATTTTCCATGGTGTGGTACCTGGTAAGTCGGCTTATCCAGTCGGCAAGATCAAGTTGGAAGTGGCCTTTGGAGATGAGAACAACTACAGGGTGGAAAAATTGACCTTTGAGGTGGTCAAGATAAGAAGTCCGTACCATGCCATATTTGGGCGGCCGGCTTACGCCAAGTTCATGGCACGGCCGTGTTACGTATATTTACAGCTCAAGATGCCGGGTCATAATGGGACCATTACGGTTCACGGCAGCCGGAAGGTGGCCTTGGAGTGTGAGGAAGGCGATGCAGCTTATGCAGAATCTGTTTGTGCAACAGAGGAGTTGAAGTTTTACAAAGACAACGTTGACCCAACAGATATGACCTCTCTGAAAAAGCCGACTACGGAGCAGGAGCCGGCAATGAAATTTAAGTCGGCTGATGAGACTAAACTCGTTGATTTCATTCCAGGAGATTCATCTCAGCAGTTTAGCATCAGTGCCAATCTTGGTCCAAAATAGGAAAGCGCGCTCATCGAGTTCATCCGTGAGAATAGGGACATTTTTGCATGGAAGCCGTCTGACATGCCAGGTGTACCTGGAGAACTCGTTGAGCACACTCTCAATGTTGATTCAAAATTTAAGCCGGTCAGGCAGTTCCTTCGGCGGTTTAATGAAGAGAGGCGGAAAGCTATTGGTGAAGAGGTGGCCCGGCTCTTGGCGACCGGGTTTATCGTTGAAGTCTTTCACCCAGAATGGTTAGCTAACCCGGTGCTCGTGCTCAAGAAGAACGGCACCTGGCGGATGTGTGTGGCTACACGGACTTGAACAAGGCGTGTCCGGCTGATCCTTTCGCCCTTCCCCGTATTGATCAAATTATTGATGCTACGGCGGGTTGTGAGCGCTTAAGTTTCTTGGATGCTTATTCTGGATATCATCAGATTAAGATGGCAGTTAAGGACCAGGAGAAGACGGCGTTCATCACTCCCTTTGGAGCCTTCTGCTATGTGTCTATGCCCTTTGGACTCAAGAGTGCACAAGCGACTTATCAGCGTTGCGTGCAGAACTGCCTTCGTAACCAGATTGGGCACAATGTTCATGCTTATGTGGACGATATTGTGGTTAAATCCAGGAAGGAGGAAACCTTGATAGATGATCTGAAGGAAACCTTTGATAATCTCCGGGTCTACAAGATGATGCTTAACCCGACCAAGTGTGTTTTTGGTGTTCCTGCAGGCAAGCTCTTGGGTTTCTTGGTTTCTAACAGAGGCATTGAAGCTAACCCGGAGAAGATCAAGGCCATCACCTCCCTGGCTAAGCCAGCGTGTATAAACGACGTCCAGCGCCTGGCGGGTCGTATTGCTGCTTTAAGCCGTTTTATAAGCCGTTTGGGGGAGAAGGCTATGCCGTTATATCAGTTGATGAAGAAAACTCACGACTTTGTCTGGAGTGATGCAGCTAATACTGCTTTTGAAGATTTGAAGAGACAGCTGGCCGAGCCCCCAGTCCTTGCCGCTCCGGTTGATAAGGAGCCTTTATTGCTGTATGTGGCTGTTAACACCCGAGTGGTCAGTGTGGCCGTGGTGGTGGAGCGCAAGGAAGAGGGTAAGGAGCATCCGGTTCAGAGGCCGGTTTATTATGTCAGCGAAGTACTCATTGAGTCCAAGCAGCGGTATCCGCATTGGCAGAAGCTTGTTTATGGTGTGTTCATGGCAAGCCGAAAGCTTAAACATTATTTCCAGGGTCACCCCATTACTGTGGTCAGTTCTGCCCCCCTTGGAGATATCATTCAAAACAGAGAGGCCACAGGGAGAGTGGCTAATGGGCTATAGAGCTCGGACCTCATGGTCTGAAGTATGTGCCACGCACTGCTGTTAAATCTCAGGCCCTGGTGGATTTCATCAATGATTGGACAGAGCTACAAGTACCCGAACAAAAGCCGGATAACACATATTGGACTATTCACTTCGATGGGTCCAGGCAATTGGAGGGCTCGGGGGCTGGAGTCGTATTGGCTTCCCCTAAGGGTGATAAGTTCCATTATGTGCTACAGTTGATGTTTCCTTGTACCAACAACGCAGCTGAGTACGAGGCCTTGCTCCACGGTCTTCGGATGGCTAAGGAGATGAGCCTGAGCCGGGTAAGGTGCTTCGGCGACTCAGACTTGGTGGCTCAACAAGTATCGGGAAAGTGGGACTCCAAAGACCCTCTCATGGCGGCTTATCGCCGCGAAGTTGATGCCATTGCTGGGCACTTTCAGGGTTACCAAGTAGAGCACATCGATCGCAGAAAGAACGAGGCGGCTGATGCTTTAAGCCGGCTGGGCTCTCAGCGAAAACCGGTGCCACCTAATACTTTCCTGGACATCCTGCATAACCCTTCTGTTAAGTTGCCCACAGAGGAAGACTTGGCTGTCCCTGACCCGGAGGCACGGCTGGTGGCGGCTCTCCACATTATCCCGGACTGGACAGTGCCCTATCTGGCTTACATGACCCGGGGAGATTTGCCTGAGGACAAAACTTTGGCCAGGCAAATAACCCGGCGGTCTAAGTCAATGATTGTTATCAATGGTGAGTTGCATCGCCGCAGTGTTACGGGAGCGTTCCAGCGTTGTGTCTCCCCTGAGGAAGGTCAAGAGATCTTGCGCGAGATTCATGAAGGGGATTGTGGCCATCACACCGGCACAAAGTCTCTTGTGGCCAAGGCTTTTCGTCATGGTTTTTATTGGCTGACGGCCCATGCTGATGCGGAGGACTTGGTCAGTAAATGTGATGGTTGCCAAAGGTTCTCGCGACGGGCTCATGTACCGGCTCAGGAGCTGAGGATGATCCCAATTACTTGGCCCTTTGCGGTCTGGGGGCTTGATATGGTTGGGCCTTTTAAAAGGTCCAAGGACAAGAAGACCCACCTCTTGGTGGCAGTTGACAAATTTACCAAGTGGGTTGAAACGGAGCCAGTTAGCAAGTGTGATGTAGCCACGGCAGTTCAGTTTATGAAAAAGGTGATCTTTCGCTTTGGCTTTCCACACAGCATTATAACTGACAATGGTACCAATCTATCCAAAGGTGCCATGGAGGAGTTTTGTCAGCGAGAGCATATTCGACTTGATGTTTCATCAGTGGCTCATCCTCAATCCAATGGTCAAGCTGAGAGAGATAATCAGGAGATCCTGAAGGGCATCAAGCCCCGGCTTTTGGTCCCTTTGCAACGGACGCCGGGTTGTTGGGTGGAGGAGTTGCCCTCCGTGTTATGGAGCATCAATACTACTCCTAACAGGTCTATGGGTTACACGCCTTTCTTCATGGTTTATGGAGCGGAAGCAGTCCTCCCCAGTGACATCCGTCATGACTCGCCTCGAGTGGCGGCTTATGTTGAGGCGGATAATGAACAGGCGCGCCAAGATGCTCTTGACTTGTTGGACGAGCAGCGTGATGTGGCAGCGGCTCGATCCGCGATTTACCAACAAGACCTGCGCCGTTATCACAGTCGCCGGGTTAAGTCCCGGGTCTTCCAGGAAGGCGATCTGGTGCTCCGGCTCATCCAAGATCAAACAGATGCGCACAAGCTATCCCCGCCTTGGGAAGGGCCCTTTGTGGTCAGCAAGAATTTCCACAACGGGTCATATTACCTCATTGACATTCGGGAGCACAAAGATTCACGTAAGTCGGAGGAAGAGACCCGTCGGCCGTGGAACATAGCTCAGCTTCGGCCTTATTACACTTGAGCCACCGGCTCTCATAATGTACATATTTCTCTAAGCCATGTATATATTATGATAAGCAATAAAGCAGGACCTCTGTCCTTTTTTCTCCTCCAAAGATGAATGTGTTGTTTTCATTACAAGATCATGTGATAACTTGAAGGAGGATCCGGCTTATGATCATATTTGAATCTAGCCATACACAATAAGGTCACTTGGGGGCTTCCTATTCAAACATAGGTCGTATTCAAACCAAAGAGAACATAGCTGTCGATACCCATTTGATTGGCAAAGTGCCGAGCTCATTGGGGAGTTTTCTTTTATCATATTTGAATCATAGTTTAACCCCTTTGGGAACCGACGTGGATCGTATTCGAATCAGCGTCGTTAAACAATTCTTAAAGTCATTTGGGGGCTTCCTGTTCAAACATGGGTCGTATTCGAACCAAAGAGAACATAGCTGTCGGTACCCTCTTGATTGGCATCGCCACACCCACTGGGGGCTATATGATCATATTCGAATCCTAGCATAACCCCATTGGGACGGGTCTCTGGTCATATTCGAACTGGAAGCCCCTAAGTTTTTCTGATTTATAGCGAGTTCTTCTGATTATTTCAAGTATGCACGGCCGGGTCTCACTTTGTCGGCTTAACTTTGCTTTATGATACTAGTCGAATACAATCGGTGTTGTTAAGACTGGTAAATTGGAATTGAGGTACCAACCTTATTACCCGGGTTATATAAGCCGGAAGTGTGCTCGCAGGCCGGTAAGTGTGTTATTACGGCTATATCAAGCACATAATTGAGGACCAGTCTTTTCTGATTCATATTCCGGGTTATATGTCTAAAAACTATGATTCTCAGTGCGGTAAGCCGCCTAGAGACTTGTGATTTGCCCTTTTATGTAGGATATTAAAAGGCAACTATTTGAGCTTAAGGAAAATGAATGATCGATTATGACCCGGGGAAATATAAAGGAGACAACTTCAATGGACTTCAGCATTCAACGCGTGCACGATGGCACGGCAAAGTTAAAGTGTTGGTCCTACTCTATTACAAGACTCATCGAGTCCAAAAGGGTGAAGCATTGTTTGATAAGCCGCCTGCAGAGTTACGATGCTTGCTGGGTTGAAGTCTCCGGCTCATCCGTCTCCTCTCCTCCGGCTGTTCCCAAGACCTGGAAAGTTGACAACTTCCAGTCAATGCCGCTCAGAGCTTCAAATTGAGCTTCCTCGTCAATTAACCCGGCCGGGTCAATCTCCGGGGCAAAGGTGTGCTTCCGAGTCGGCGGGACTAAGCTGAGGGCTTCATAGCACGGAGTGGGGATCCTCTGATTCTCTGCATCGTAACCCGGCTAGTACTTAGTCAGATCTGTATCATTGCCAATCAGAGTGGCCACCGGGCGTACGACCTTCACGCAGGCTGCGAAGTCCTTTTGGTTGAAGGCGGTGCCATCTTCCTTCAAACTGGGGTAGCCCAGAGCGATGTCCGCCGGGTCTAGTTCTGGAAGGAACGCCTTGGCCCGGCTTAGAGCAGCTATGGCTCCGGCTCTTGCAGAGGCCCGTCGCAGCTCTTGGATACGTTGCGGAAGAACGGCGAGCCGGCGAAGAACTTCCGCCAGGTGAGTCGGCACCTCATTGGATAGGGCCACCACAGCCAAAGCACGCTGTGACCCGGTGTAGAGTTGCTCCACCAGGGTGTACACGGCCTTCAGCTTGGTTACCACACTTTGGTTGAGGTTGGCGCTTCTGGGACCTGTTTAACAGAATAAGATAAGCCGCCGACAAGGATGAGTTATGAGATATAAAGATTATAAACTTGATGAAAGCCGGTGAAATGACTTACCGAAGATTGCGGCAACCATCTGGGACACTTGGCGTTTTAAGCCGGAGAGTTCGGCGGTCTTCTCTGACAGAGCCTTCTCCGCCTGTTCGGCCCGGTTCACCAGAGTAGCCTTCTCTTCGGCCCAGGCTCTCCGTTCAGCGTCAAAGTCCGTCTTCAGCTTTTCTTGCGCAGCAATACTGGACACAAATTTGGCATTGGCCTTCCGGGTCTCAGTTTCTTGCGTCTTTAGGCGGGTCTTCAGATCGGAGATGTCAGCTTCAAGCTTCTTGCAAGCAGCCTGCATAATTTCCGGGTTATAGGATGAACAGTTATTATGCAATTTTCAAAGTCCCAAGCACTTTCCAAGCAAAGACACTTGGCACTTGGGGGCTAATGCATATCGAACGTTTCTATCTACAAATTGCCGGTTCAGTGAGTAAGCCGGAATTTAAATCTACAACATATTCTATCATAAGTCGTAGACTTGGGGGCTAGAGCATGGTAAGAATAACAAGATAACTATACAGTAAGCAAGAAGAAAGAAGAGTGGTACCTCAGACTTCTGCTGAATCTGGTTCACCATGCCGATCTCTGCATCCCGGCTCTTGTGCACTTGGCTGACGTAGCCGGAGACGATCTCTCTGATGTTCAGGTTGGCGTAGTCGGTGAGGTCCAGATTAACCCGGCGGGGCTGTAGCAACTCCCCCTTGGCGGAGCACTTGGCCAGCGTAGTAGGTCTCCCTGGCTCAACAAATTCCGTCCGGGTGATTACCACGTCCGGTTCATCTGCTGGTTGAGCCGAGCTGGAGGCCTCCGGGTTAACAGAAGCTTTTGCTATTGGCTTGTCGATTGCAGCAGTGGCTTCAGGAGTAGAGGCAGCTGGCGGTTCTTGAGCGGCTACTTCCGGTTCAGGCAAGACCGGCTCTTCGACCGGCTTGTTCTTCTTCGCCCTTTTACTGAGTTTTGCCTGGGCACTGAAAAGACAAAAAGGTTAAGCATAAAAGTGTACGAAAAGACAAGTACAACATGAGATGATCATCATTACCCGGGCACGGTCTTGAAAGCCGGCAGGTTCGACTGCATAGAGTCGCCAGAAGAGGGGGAAGTTTCCTGATAATTTGAGTCAGAAGAGTTGAGCGGTTGACGTATAACACCCGCCAAAGGATGAAAAGGGTACAAGCTTGAGATCACCTCGGTCCGGCGTTTCCTCGATGCGTCAGGTAAGCCGGAAGAGAGGTCAGCGTCCTTGTTGGTCCGGGTGTGCCGCCGGCTCTCATGAGTCTGTCGCTTCAAAAGAAATTGAGGATCTTGATAAGCTAAAGGATGTGAAAATCTTACTTTCCGGGTTACCCTTCGGACTTTCAGCCTTTGCAAGGGCTCCGAGTCGGAGGAAAGTGATATTACCTCTTCAACCACCGGGTTACTTGCTCCGGTGTCATCCTGTTGATGAACAGTATTGATAAGGCGGACAGAAATAAACAATAAACATAACAAGAGCTTACAGGTTCAGGGGTTATCTCTGACTCGGAGCTGTCTCTTAGTTGCATCAGCTCTGAAGCAGTAGGCCTACTTCCCTTCTTACGGGGGGCGGCTCTCTTGGTGGCTTTCTTCGCCTTCCTGGCCTTCTTGGCCGCCTCATGGTCATATTTGACCCTCCAGAATTTGTCATCAGCCTGAAAAATACAATGATGATTTCTTAAAGATTCAGATGAAAGTTATCTACAGAAGAAGATAAGATGTTTAGATCGGCGGCTTACTGCTGGGGCTGGATTGGTCTTGCAGAAGGGGGCTAACCCGGTCCTCCCGCAGTCTGCCAAGCTCTCGTTCAAGAGAGCCTTGGTCATGTCTTCAGCAACGTCTTCAAGAAGATCGTTGCGGCTGTGTCGCAGGGGGTCATCTTTCTGGCCTGTGTATTCACACATTAAGCCGGGGCGGTGGCTCAGGGGGATCACCCGCCACGAGATCCAGACCTGGACCAGATCAATTCCGTTGAGACCATTGCCCAGGAGAGCCTTAATCTTGTTGATGGTGGGGAGCAGAGGTTGGCGCTCCGCCTGAGTTAACTTGTCAGACAGAGGGTGAGTCGGCTCCAGACGTGAAGGGCGAAAGCCGGGCAGCGCGCTCTCGTCAGCCGGCGACGTGTCTTGGCAATAGAACCACGTCTGGTTCCAGTCCTTTGGGTGACTCGGCGGCTCGGCGTAAGGGAAAAGACAGTCTCTCCGTCGCTGAATGGAGATTCCGCCGAGTTCCAAACTTGGCCTGTTGGCGCACTCGTTCTGGCGGTTCAGGTAGAAGAGCTCTCTGAAGAGTAGCAGGCTGGGCTCTTCTCCAAGATAAACCTCGCAGAACACTTGGAAATTGCATATGTTGGACACCGAGTTGGGTCCTATATCTTGTGGCCGCAGGTCAAAGAAATTCAGTACATCCCTGAAGAACTTTGAGCCGGGCGGTGCGAAGCCCCGGCTCATGTGATCCGCAAAAATCACTACCTCCCCGTCCTTTGGCTGTGGTCTCTCCTCTGACGGGTCAGGGGCACGGTAGGACATGACGTCCTTCTTAGGCAGGTAACCTGACTTGAAAAAATCCGCTAAAGTCTCGTCGGTGACATTGGACCTCATCCAATTGCAAGTGATGGATGCTTTAGGAGCTTTGGGAGGCATGGTGAAAGTTGGCAGCCTATGATAAAAGGAAACGTCCGGTTTAATTATAAGCCGGAGGAAATTTACAGTTCAATGTTAAAGTGGCGGCTTATGGAGGGGACTAATGATATATGTCTAAGTGCATCGGGTTATCTAAGCCACTGGTGTGCTTGAGAGTAATTCAAATCGTCTACAGCCTTGTTGTAAGTGAGCCGGAAACATTTACGGCGCGTGGTTTCCGTTGAGCCGGAAGGTTCTACGGTGCAAGGTTTCTTTAAACCGGAAATGTAAACCGCCATGACTCAACGAGTGCAATTTTTTACTAAGTGTGGTGAAAACAGGTTTCACACATTGCAGTAAATAATTTGGATCAAAATGGTCGGTCAAAAGGAAAGTTCCTAGACCTAAAAACAGACGCAGGGGAAGTTCTTGGGCTCGAACGAGGCCTTTATGCAGTAAAAAGAGGTCTACTTGCATTTGAAATGAGTGCTAAACAGCCGCCGCGTTGGTTCTGTGCTATCTTAAGATCAAGAAGAGGCAGTAAAAATGAAAACTACCGAAGAACTCGTGGGCGACGGCGAAGAACACGGAAGAACAACAGGAGCTTAATGCAGATCTATCCTACGAGGAGGAAGGAACTTACGGATGCAGGAGTTTCGCCGTGGTTCTCTGGACGGTTCAGGGTGATGCAGCGGCCAAGGACGACGACGACGCGGAGCTCTGTTGCGGCGGCGGCGGCGGCGGAGCTCGAGCAGCACGGGGGCAGTGAGAGGAAGGAGACGACAGAAGAGGGAGAATGAGAAAGACCCGAGGGTCAGGCTATTTATAAGGCCAGTCTCATAAGTGGGCGCGAGAAACGAGGAGGTCACGGCGCGGTTATCTCGCCCGAGAGGTGCCTCGATTTTCGGGATGGCGGTAAAGATAAGATCCGTTGCGGATCTGGTGGAGTAAAAAATGGACTTAATGGAAGATGACGTCACGGCGGATCACCCGGAGTCCAGAGGATGACGTCACGCCGGGTTATGGCCTTCACACAATTGCAAGCCGGAGATTTTCTGTCGAAAGAATTGAAGATTGACATGAGCCGGCTCAAATCAATCTGGGGCCTAATGTTGAGGATATAGACCTTAGAGTCACCCGCCAGGAGGGGCCGGGTTACTCATAATGGTCATCGCCAGAAGCCCGGCGCCAAGCTTGAAGACGGTGGGCCAAAGATGGGCTTAAAGACCCGGATATGGCTTAAGGCCCGTAGTTACAACCATCATTATGGTAGAACTTGTAGTGTAAGGCAAGAATAGTTGAGAGTCCGAGCCGGACACTCTTATGAGCCGGCCGGGACTCTGAGAGCCGCTGGGCGTCAACCTCTCTATATAAAGGGACGACCCGGCAGCGGTTTAGGGACAAGAAAGAGATCATCGAGAGCCGGGCATAGCAGTTAAGCTCCCTGGTCATCGAAACCCTAATCAATACCACCTCAACTGGACGTAGGCTTTTACCTTCACCGTAAGGGGCCGAACTAGTATAAACCCTCGTGTTCCTCTTCCCGTTAACCCCTTCAAGCTTCCTAGCGGCGATGGCTCCACGACTAAGTCCTAGCTTGAGGACATCTGCCATGACAATTCCACGACAATTGCGAAGAGCTCGGGAATTGTCTTATTCATCCCTTGCATGTTATAGTTCATCACGAAGCTCTTGTAGCTTGGTGGCAGTGATTGAAGAATTCCGTCAATGACGCTATCATCCGGAAGATTAACTCCCAGTTGAATCAAGTGGTTATTATACCCAGACATTTTGAGTATATGCTCACTAACAGAACTATTCTCTTCCATCTTGCAGCTGTAGAACTTATTGGAGACTTCATATCTCTCAATCCGGGCATTTGCTTGAAATATTAACTTCAACTCCTGGAACATCTCATATGCTCCATGACGTTCAAAACGTCGTTGAAGACCCGGTTCTAAGCCGTAAAGCATGGCACACTGAACTATCGAGTAGTCATCAGCTTTGCTCTGCCAGACGTTCATAACTTCTGGTGTTGCTCTTGCAGGAGGCCTGGCACCCAGCGGTGCTTCCAGGACGTAATTCTTCTGCGCAGCAAAGAGGATAATCCTCAAGTTACGGACCCAGCCCGTGTAATTGCTACCATCATCTTTCAACTTTGCTTTCTCAAGGAACGCATTAAAATTCAACGGAACAACAGCACGGGCCATCTATCTACAATTGACATAGACAAGCAAGATACTATCAGGTACTAAGTTCATGATAAATTCAAGTTCAATTAATCATATTACTTAAGAACTCCCACTTAGATAGACATCTCTCTAATCATCTAAGTGATTACGTGATCCAAATCAACTAAACCATAACCGATCATCACGTGAAATGGAGTAGTTTTCAATGGTGAACATCACTATGTTGATCATATCTACTATATGATTCACGCTCGACCTTTCGGTCTCCATGTTCCGAGGCCATATCTGCATATGCTAGGCTCGTCAAGTTTAACCTGAGTATTCTGCGTTTGCAAAACTGGCTTGCACCCGTTGTAGATGGACGTAGAGCTTATCACACCCGATCATCACGTGGTGTCTGGGCACGACGAACTTTGGCAACGGTGCATACTCAGGGAGAACACTTTTATCTTGAAATTTTAGTGAAAGATCATCTTATAATGCTACCGTCAATCAAAGCAAGATAAGATGCATAAAAGATAAACATCACATGCAATCAATATAGTGATATGATATGGCCATCATCATCTTGTGCTTGTGATCTCCATCTCCGAAGCACCGTCATGATCACCATCGTCACCGGCTCGACACCTTGATCTCCATCGTAGCATCGTTGTCGTCTCGCCAACTATTGCTTTTACGACTATCGCTACCGCTTAGTGATAAAGTAAAACAATTACATGGCGATTGCATTGCATACAATAAAGCGACAACCATATGGCTCCTGCCAGTTGCCGATAACTCGGTTACAAAACATGATCATCTCATACAATAAAATATAGCATCATGTCTTGACCATATCACATCACAACATGCCCTGCAAAAACAAGTTAGACGTCCTCTACTTTGTTGTTTGCAAGTTTTACGTGGCTGCTACGGGCTTAGCAAGAACCGTTCTTACCTACGCATCAAAACCACAACGATAGTTTGTCAAGTTGGTGCTGTTTTAACCTTCGCAAGGACCGGGCGTAGCCACACTCGGTTCAACTAAAGTGAGAGAGACAGAACCCGCCAGTCACCTTTAAGCAACGAGTGCTCGCAACGGTGAAACCAGTCACGCGTAAGCGTACGCGTAATGTCGGTCCGGGCCTCTTCATCTGACAATACCGCTGAACCAAAGTAAGACATGCTGGTAAGCAATATGACTTATATCGCCCACAACTCACTTGTGTTCTACTCGTGCATAACATCAACGCATAAAACCAGGCTCTGATACCACTGTTGGGGAACGTAGTAATTTCAAAAATTTCCTACGAACACGCAAGATCATGGTGATGCATAGCAACGAGAGGGGAGAGTGTTGTCTACGTACCCTCGTAGACCGATAGCGGAAGCGTTAACACAACGCGGTTGATGTAGTCGTACGTCTTCACGATCCGACCGATCAAGTACCGAACGTACGGCACCTCCGAGTTCAGCACACATTTAGCTCGATGACGTCCCTCGAACTCCGATCCAGCCGAGTGTTGAGGGAGAGTTTCGTCAGCACGACGGCGTGGTGGCGATGATGATGTTCTACCGACGCAGGGCTTCGCCTAAGCTCCGCTACGATATTATCGAGGTGTAATATGGTGGAGGGGGGCACCGCACACGGCGTGGCCCTGCCCTGGCCTCCTCTCCTCTCTTCCACCTAGGCCCACTAAGGCCCATTAAGTTACCGGGGGGTTCCGGTAACCTCCCGGTACTCCGGAAAAATCCCGATTTCACCCGGAACACTTCCGATGTCCAAACATAGGCTTCCAATATATCAATCTTTACGTCTTGACCATTTCGAGACTCCTCGTCATGTCCGTGATCACATCTGGGACTCCGAACAACCTTCGGTACATCAAAACATATAAACTCATAATATAACTATCATCGTAACGTTAAGCGTGCGGACCCTACGGGTTCGAGAACTATGTAGACATGACCGAGACACCTCTCCGGTCAATAACCAATAGCGGAACCTGGATGCTCATATTGGTTCCTACATATTCTACGAAGATCTTTATCGGTCAGACCACATAACAACATACGTTGTTCCCTTTGTCATCGGTATGTTACTTGCCCGAGATTCGATCGTCGGTATCTCGATACCTAGTTCAATCTCGTTACCGGCAAGTCTCTTTACTCGTTCCGTAATACATCATCCCGCAACTAACTCATTAGTCACAATGCTTGCAAGGCTTATAGTGATGTGCATTACCGAGTGGGCCCAGAGATACCTCTCCGACAATCGGAGTGACAAATCCTAATCTCGAAATACGCCAACCTAACAAGTACCTTTGGAGACACCTGTAGAGCACCTTTATAATCACCCAGTTACGTTGTGACGTTTGGTAGCACACAAAGTGTTCCTCCGGTAAACGGGAGTTGCATAATCTCATAGTCATAGGAACATGTATAAGTCATGAAGAAAGCAATAGCAACATACTAAACGATCGAGTGCTAAGCTAACGGAATGGGTCAAGTCAATCACGTCATTCTCCTAATGAGGTGATCCCGTTAATCAAATGACAACTCATGTCTATGGCTAGGAAACATAACCATCTTTGATTAACGAGCTAGTCAAGTAGAGGCATACTAGTGACACTCTGTTTGTCTATGTATTCACACATATATTATGTTTCCGGTTAATACAATTCTAGCATGAATAATAAACATTTATCATGATATAAGGAAATAAATAATACTTTATTATTACCTATAGGGCATATTTCCTTCACAAACATAGTCGTCCAATATATCGATCTTTACGTCTCGACCATTTCGAGACTCCTCGTCGTGCCTGTGATCATATTCGGGACTCCGAACTACCTTCGGTATAGCAAAACACTAAAACTCATAATATCGATCGTCACCGAACTTTAAGCGTGCGGACCCTACGGGTTCGAGAACAATGTAGACATGACCGAGACACGTCTCCGGTTAATAACCAATAGCGGAACCTGGATGCTCATATTGGCTCCTACATATTCTACGAAGATATTTATCGGTCAAACCGCATGACAACATACGTTGTTCCCTTTGTCATCGGTATGTTACTTGCCCAAGATTCGATCGTCGGTATCTCAATACCTAGTTCAATCTCATTATCGGCAAGTCTCTTTACTCGTTCCATAATACATCATCCCGCAACTAACTCATTAGTTACAATGCTTGCAAGGCTTATAGTGATGTGCATTACCGAGTGGGCCCAGAGATACCTCTCCGACAATCGGAGTGACAAATCCTAATCTCGATATATGCCAACTCAACAAGTACCTTCGGAGACACCTGTAGAGCACCTTTATAATCACCCAGTTACGTTGTGACGTTTGGTAGCACACAAAGTGTTCCTCCGGTATTCGGGAGTTGCATAATCTCATAGTCATAGGAACATGTATAAGTCATGAAGAAAGCAATAGCAACATACTAAACGATCAAGTGCTAAGCTAACGGAATGGGTCAAGTCAATCACATCATTCTCCTAATGATGTGATCCCGTTTATCAAATGACAACTCATGTCTATGGTTAGGAAACTTAACCATCTTTGATCAACGAGCTAGTCAAGTAGAGGCATACTAGTGACATTCTGTTTGTCTATGTATTCACACATGTACTAAGTTTCCGTTTAATACAATTCTAGCATGAATAATAAACCTTTATCATGATATAAGGAAATATAATTTATTATTGCCTCTAGGGCATATTTCCTTCAGAGGGGGCGCGCGGCCTGCCCTGGCCTCCTCTCTCTCTCTCTCCATTAAGGCCCATACAATTACCGGGGGGTTCCGGTAACCTCCTGGTACTCCGGTAAAATCCCGATTTCACCCGGAACCATTCCGATGTCCAAATATAGGCTTCCAATATATCGATCTTTATGTCTCGACCATTTCGAGACTCCTCGTCATGTCCGTGATCATATCCGGGACTCCGAACTACCTTCGGTACATCAAAACACAAAAACTCATAATACCGATCGTCACAGAACTTTAAGCGTGCGGACCCTACGGGTTCGAGAACTATGTAGACATGACCGAGACACGTCTCCGGTCAATAACCAATAGCGGAACCTAGATGCTCATATTGGCTCCTACATATTCTACGAAGATCTTTATCGGTCAAACCACATAACAACATACGTTGTTCCCTTTGTCATCAGTATGTTACTTGCCCGAGATTCGATCGTCGGTATCTCAATACCTAGCTCAATCTCGTTACCGGCAAGTCTCTTTACTCGTTTTGTAATGCATCATCCCGCAACTAACTCATTAGTTGCATTGCTTGCAAGGCTTATAGTGATGTGCATTACCGAGAGGGCCCATAGATACCTCTCCGACAATCGGAGTGACAAATCCTAATCTCGATCTATGCCAACTCAACAAGTACCATCGGAGACACCTGTAGAGCACCTTTATAATCACCCAGTTACGTTGTGACGTTTGGTAGCACACAAAGTGTTCTTCCGGTAATTGGGAGTTTCGTAATCTCATAGTCATAGGAACATGTATAAGTTATGAAGAAAGCAATAGCAGTAAACTAAAACGATCAAGTGCTAAGCTAACAGAATGGGTCAATTCAATCACATCATTCTCCTAATGATGTGATCCCGTTAATCAAATGACAACTCGTGTCTATGGTTAGGAAACTTAACCATCTTTGATCAACGAGCTAGTCAAGTAGAGGCATACTAGTGACACTCTGTTTGTCTATGTATTCATGCATGTATTATGTTTCCGGTTAATACAATTCTAGCATGAATAATAAACATTTATCATGAAATAAGGAAATAAATAATAACTTTATTATTGCCTCTAGGGCATATTTCCTTCACACGCGTGTAGTAGTCTTCTTCACCCTGCAAGAAAGCACATGAAGAGTATAAAAAAGTGAGCAAGATAATTGCCATGGTAGTTATCATAAGAATGAAAAACGTGTGATGTGCCAGAGCTGCCATTTGAGAACAAGGTATGGATGAGCACACATGACAATGTAGGTGTTGGAAGTTAGTGGAAAGCTGCCAGTTGCCATATCAGTGGAAAAAGAATTGCCATGTGGTCTAGTTAACAGTTGCCATGCAGAACAAGCAGGGGTTGCCATGCAGTAAAAAATAGATCATGAAAACAGCAGTTGCCATGTGGGACATATGGCAGTAGCCCATGTGGCAAGCTAAACAACTGCCATGAGAAGCAGACGGTAGTTGCCACATAAATGAATCAAGTAAAAAGGTTGTGTATGATCTAGAATGCATTAAGCAAAAAATAGCACTATGACAATGAAAAACAGGGAGAACCTACTTCTTGATTGTCTTCCTCAAGTCTTCCAACACGACAGGATCCCCGGTGTTGGACGTCGACGTACGAGGAGACGACCTAGTGGAAGTGGTGTCACCAGCAGTGGGATCACCCTTGTTCAATCGGGTAGAAGCACGGGTTGGCGTTGGTGCTTGTTTCTTCGTAACTGCTCATCCACCAGCTGTCGCCTCATTGCACGTAGAAAAAAATGTCAAAAAAGATACCAAATGTGAGACACAAAAATCATGCCGCACTTAGAAAACAATGAACAAAAGGTCGGTCTGTTAAAAAGGAAGGACAAACAAAACACTAAATAGATGTCGAACCTCCTCCTAGCAGCTACGGGACCGGTCCTAGACCTCTTGCCAACACAGCCCTGCCCAACATCCTCTGGAGCCCAGCCCCTCTTTGAGAGCGACACCCCCTTGTCTCTTGCAACCGTTTGTTCAATGACTTCCTCCAGTGGAGGAACATTTGGTGCAGCCTTATCCTTCTTACCACCTACACGAACTTCAACATGTTCATCGTCGTCGGTTTCATGTTGCACATTCTCCATGTCATCATCATCGTCCTTGTCGAGACCAGCATCTCCATCTAGCTCATCTTGCGTGTCAAGGAGCTCCTGAGAGCTGTTGTAGTCGTACTGGCCACGACAACCAGTTGGTCGATGTGTCCGTTCCCCAACAAATGATGTGAACTGCCTCGCAACCGCGTCGCTGTCAGAGCCATTAAGTGTCGTTCAACCCTCAACCAACTTACCGAGCAAGCTGGTCATGCCGGAAGCAAACTGCCCAACTAGATGCTCAACAGGTGCCCTCGCCTGAGCACAAAACAAAAAGTAGCAATAACCAAACATATTAGAGTCACGTTCGTAAGAACAAATAAACCAAAACAACCATAGAGATATATCAAAATGCAAAGAGAAAAACAATTTCAAAAAACAAAATAAACATCCTTCATTACCTTAGCAGGACAAGATGGAGCTGAATGCACATCAATCCACTTGCCAAAGTTTTGTGGCCCACCAAACACACTGTAGTCTATAGCATGCTTGGCCATCAGCTGGAAAACAGCAAAAACAACTAAGATGTAAGAAAGAAATAAGGAGCACTAACTACAATTCATGTATTGCAAAAGAGGAAAAAAGACGGAGTTTCGACACGAATGGCGGAGTTGCCGTATGGGGTCAAACATGGGTACCATGTGCAGACAGCCATGGCTGCCAAGGTATTTATCGCTTGTTAGCCATAAATGGTTGCCGTATGGGGATTTTTCATATGTTATGCAACATCGAAATTGAAGAATGTCGTGCAAGAAAGAAGGCAGAACTAACCTGCAGTTTCCCATATTTCGTATCAGTTATCTTGTCCGCGGCAAGCACAGCCTTGACAGCATCGTACGTCCACGCAGAGACAACGAACTTATGTGGAGGCGGCGGGCCTCCTATCCCAGTAAAGTCGACGGTGGACAGATCAAGACGATCGACGTACATGAGCTGGTATACACATTAAAAAAGAAAGCTATGTCAGTTGCCATCATGCTATGTTGAAAAGGAAGCTTATGTAGTTTCCTTGAGTCATCAAATTGAAGAGAAGGAATAAATATTTGCCATCTATCTATGTTAGTTGCCATCATGGTATGTTGGCAGTTGCCATCTTGTTATGCCGGTAGCTGTCACCAGCTCAACATCATGGTTGCCATGCAGATTGTATAAAAGAGAATGATTGTATGAAATGAACACTTTTTTGTGTTGTTGAACAATGCTATTGCCTTGTAGGCAGCAACTACAGATGCCATGGATGAAACGAAAGTCACTTTCACATGTAAAAGATTCACATAAAAATGAAACAAATGGTTGCCATGCACGATCTTATACGGTTGCCATAAAAAAAAGGAAAAAACAAAATCCAGTTAAAACGATCAGTCGTAAACTTTGGGTTGGCAGACTATGGCCAAACAGAGATACCAAAAATGCAAACCAATTTAGTTCACACTTACGAACAACTGCAATGTTGATTTAGGAAAAGAATGAACCGTGGTAAGAGTATTTGCAAAAGAGTAGGGGGGAAATACCATTAGGTGCAAGCGACAGCCCTTCTGGTACATCTTGTTTGAGAATGCATCATGCAGGAAGTCTGTGATGAATTTACACCAATTCATGTTCTTAACGTCTTTCAGCTTCACCTGCACGGCACAATTCAGCACGAAAAGTTGTCACGTCAGCATTCAAAATAAAAACACATCAAAAAACTGGCAGCGACTGGCTTCCAGGTGACATCAAAATCAAAAGATTGAAGGGAAAGAGAAGTAGAGATAGAGCATTCACCAGGATAGGGAAGCACTTGTTGCTTGGACGAAGAGATGTGGTAGGCGCAAAGACAACTGAGATCAAGTACATGAGCAGCTTCATCTTAAATACCTCGCCATGGGTTTTCATGCCCTCAAGCGAAGTTGGCAGCACAGTCGTATTAGGCATGGATGCCATTCCAGGAAACAAACAGGCAAACAAGGCTTCCTCAATCTTATTATTCACCTCATAAGGAACTTTGATTTCTCCACGGGGCACGCCCAAAGTGCAGAACACAGATTCCTCACCCAAAGGCAGTCTTCCACGTCCCGGAATCACAAATTCCCTAGAGGCAGGCTCATATATCTCACCGAGCCAGTCGCATACAGGGTTCACTAGGTTCTTGCACCGAACATCCATCAGAGCCTGCATCCCCATCTCACCGGCAGCTCCCTTCTGCTCATCAGTAAATCCCTCGGTCAACATAGTCAGGCGTTCTTGCGAAGCCCTATTGCGATGACGTTTGTTCTTCTGCATAACACTGAAAGGATCATTTGTTGCCATGTTCAATGTCGTGAAAATTTAGTTCTAACAGAAGATTGAAAACTCAATGTGACATTAAAACATATGGGGGTGGAAAGTGACCTCGTCGCCATCTTTTGTCCGACCGGTCGCGCGATTCTGTTGCGGTAACTCCATGAAGTCATCATCATCATCTTGATGGTCGCCGCGAGCCATTGTGCTACGGTAAGAACAAAACACACGTTAGGGTGAAATGAAAACACAACCGATGGATACGGAAAGAAATGCATAAAGTAAAGATTCACTGGGTATCATCGATGACAAAAAAGAAAACTCCATGGTTACTCCAAAGTTTAAGCATCTGAAGAGGGCAGTAATTGCCATGTCCTGAACATGCACAAAAAAGCCGAAAAATAATTAAATGGAAAAGCAATTGCAGAAACATGGCAACTGGACGTGTATGTGCTTCTGAAGGAAGCAGTTGCCAGCTAGCAGAATCAACTTGCCATGTTGGCTCCAATGAAAGTGGCAAATGAGGCAGAGCAGAGGAACACCCACCCCCTAGGATTGTCAAACATGAAATGTGGCAACTAACACATTGGCTTCATAAAAAGTACAGATCACATCTACTAGGTTCAAGTTGCCATGTTAACACATGGCACTTCAAGAAAGGGCAGACAACTTCCACTGTACAACATATAATGTGGCAACTCACACCCTGGCCTCATATGAAAATGAGTTGCCATGTAATACATTCAAATATGTTTAGCTATCACAAGTCAGCATGGCAAACGCAGTTGAGTCTATTGTACAGTTAATTTGCCATTATCCTGCATATGACGTGGCAACAGGCATGGTGTATTCACAAAATTAGTTGCCACTTAGAAGCATAGTTGTGGGTAAACAAATGCAATGAAAATTGCCGTGAATGCCATTATCACACACTTAAGTATGCAACTACCTAGAGATAGCTATCTTACACAAAAATTACTCCCTGACTTGGATCTCACAAACTGACATTATCCTACAACTGACATGGCAACTCACACGATTGATTCAGAAAATTAGTTGCCATCAGTGATGATAGTTGTTCAAAATGCCATGACTGCCATTATCCTACACTTTGAAATGCATCTAACTATATCTAGGGTTCAATCGCAACTATCATACATTGAATTCAACAACAAAAAACACCCTACACTGATGGCCATAGCATTTCGAGGCAAAATCAGAAATAACGGCTAGAAAATCGCCCGCACAAACACAGGCAAAATACAGATGTGGCTGCGCACCGGGCGAGCCACACCGGCATGACTGCCACCGCGGCGGCGACAAAACTGCGCAATGCCATCCTAAATGGCAAGCACGCGACTCCACCGCCTACGGGGACACCGGAGCACCGCAAATCGGCCAAAATCTTAAGGAAACTCGAGGGGAAATTGACCACAGAGGGAGGGGGCAGAAATCGCAGGCAGGAATGTGAGCACGGAGGGAGCCTTACCTTCAATCTGCGGCTGCTCCGGCGACGACGCTTCGGTCCGGCGAACCCCACCAACGGCCGCGAATGCGGTCGACTCTTCCGCCGCCGCCGTCGCCTTCTCCTCTCGGTTTCTCCTCAATCGAGTGCAACTGGTGTGGATGGTGGGTTGGGGAGTAATGAACCGCGAGGGAAGAGCGAGTGGCGAGTCGTGGGAGACGGCAACCGCAGTCGGACGTGGCGTGCGGGCGCGACGGCAGTTCCACCGCACGCCCCAACTCGCAACCGCTGACCTCGGAGGAAAAACCGGCGTGCGGGCGAACTACCTACACACCACACACGGGACTTCTCCTACGTGGCAAACCAAATCCACCTTTTCGTGTCAAGATTCGTGCAAAAGACAGTCAACGACGATCAGGCGTGTGGGCGTTAGTGTTTCCGTTTTATTTACTACATAAACTAGCACACATAATTAATAGGTTTCCTTGTACCTGTGTTTTGGTCGAAGGCCCAACGAAGGCAAATTTGACAAATTTGACCTATAAACGAAATCAAATCACAGAATAAACTGTCCGTGAAACTATTTCACGCGGCTGACCTGTGGCGCCTAGCTCTCAGGCGCTGCACTAGTGCAACGCTTGGGAGCTAGGCGCTGCACTAGTGCAACGCCTAGGAGCTAGGCGCTACACTGTATAGTGTGGCGCCTACAGTGTAGCGCCAAGCTCTCAGGCGCTGCACACTGATTTAGTAATTTTCTGATCACAGGGGTGCGACGTTGGCCGTGTAGCGCCTATCTATGAGGCGTTGCACAGTGTAGTGTGGCGCCTTCGTGTCGGGCGTCACACAAAAAGGTCAGCCGCGTGAAATAGTTTCACGGATAGTTCATTCCGTGATTTGATTTCGTTTATAGGTCAAATTTGTCAAATTTGCCCCACGGAGGGAGTACGCATTTGTCGCTTAAGACGGAACATGGCCCACATGGCATACGCAACAGCGGGCATTCCACACTCCATCTCTTTCTCCGCCGTGCCTTCACAATGCGGTGTGCAACCACGAGTGACTATCGAGCAGCCCCACAAGCTCCGGGTCCACCTGTCATGGCCATACCCCTACCGAGAAGCCAAACGGAAAACCTCGCACACAACTGTCAGCAGATAGAGCCATCAAATCCACGCGCGCATTCACGCCCGCATCCGAAACTATTACACTCCGACCCACCAAAAGCAGCACCCATTAATCTACCCCTTTTCCGCTTTCCCATTAAAATCGACGAATTCTTTGCCGTAGAAAGCAGATTCGCGAACGGAAACAGCAGCACCGTTGCGTGTTGTGATATACTAGTACTATAATTCTTGCAATCTGTTGTGGTTTCTTCCCTCTTCGCTTCGATCAAACCGCGATACGAGTTGATATAAACAAGAAAACCGTGTTAGTGCTGTCCCCAATCGGTGGATTCCGAGTCCGATGTCTCGATCGACATTTTAATTCCGATTTGTGAGTTTGCTCAACACTTTTACCTAGGGTTTCCGATTCCTCGCCTCAAGGAAATTTACAGAATCGTAATCTTTGTCCTTTTCTTTATCTTCCTCTTCGCTTCAGATTTTTGGTGAATTGTCGTGGATTCCGCGGCCGCGGGGGCACAGTATCAAAGGTGTGACCAGTCGCGATGCAGTACCACCACCGCAGCCGCCTGCCGCCGCCTCCTCCACCGCCGTTTGGCCGCGGCAGTGGTGCCGTGTACCCCGGCGGCCACAAGCAGTTGTACGCTCCTCAAACTCCTCCTCGGCCCCCGCTTCTTGCGCCGCCGCATCGCAGATACGAGGTGCTCATGGAGGCCGGCCGCCTCGCGGCCGAGTACCTGGTATCCACGGGCGTGCTCCCGCCGTCCTCCCTACAGCGCGGCGGCGGCGACCCGTGGGCTGTTCCTCCTCCTCCACTGCCTCAACCGCCGCAGGAACCCCCCGCATTCTGTGACTGGAGGAGGTACGATGATGTATATAGCAATAACCCTGGCACCCGGCCTAGGCGGAACAGTAGCATTACTAGTTGTTGTACTAATAGAGATGATTACAGTAATGGTGGTAGCTACAATGGGAGATGGAAGAGAAAGTATGGGGAGTACAGAATGGGGTATCCAGGTCATGGAAGGGAGAGGGAGAAGGAGAGAGTAAGGTCGAATTCGAATGGTCGACGCTATGAGGAAGATAAGGACGAGGATGGTGCTCCTGGATTTCAGAGGGATCCGCGGTCCAGTGGGGAGAATGACGAGTCTAGGAGATGTGTGACGGATGAGGTGAAAGAGGCGGCACCTTTCATGGAGAAGGCTGTAGGTCAGTTGGAGATGAAGGATACCAGATTGAATGCTGATGTTAGGAAGAATGCTGATGCTCTGCTGGAGTTGCAGGCTGAGAATGAAGGTGAGATGAAAGAGAATAAAATACTGAGTTCAGAATTAGATATGGACCCTAACGGTGATGTCAATAACACTTCTATTGTAGTTGTTATGGAGGCAGATGCGAAGCTTTTGCCAGATGGTAAGGTTGTGGGTGAGGAAGCTGAAGATAACAACAAAGTTTTGTGTGACCGTATTGCCTTGAATGATGACATGAAAATTTTGGAAAATGGTTTGCATGTCGACAGGAGTTTGCTTAAACACTGTGACTTTGCAAAAGCTCCAACGAAGCCCAGGTCATGCCATGCACATAGAAAGTCAGTAACTGAAACAGTCGATCTAGTTTCTTCTAGAGAAGGTTCGGAGATGGTAGCTGATGAAGCAGCAAATGAGAGATCTTTGACTAACATCCAGCCAGATAACAGAGAAGATCAAATCTACCAAGAAAGTACTGTCTCTAAGACAGCTTACAAAGAAATAACAATGGAACCTATGCTTCTCCAAGAAAACAAAACATTAGTTGTTACTGAAAATATGAAAGAATACAGGAACGATGCACAACTCCATGTAGTCCAGGAATACAAGGAAGAACAAGATGTATCATCTTTGACAATTTCTCAGAAGGATAACTTGATGCAAGAAAACGACTTATCTCCATTGTCGGCTTCTCGCAAGGGTGGCTTGATGCAAGAAACCAACCTATCTACGTTGACAGGAACGCAGGAGGATATCATGATCGAAGATGCCAACCTATCTCCATTGCCAGATGCTCAGAATGATAGCTTGATTGAAGAATCTGATCAATCTCCATCGACAGCTTCTCACGAAGTTACCTTGATGCAAGAAGCTGACATAACTCCGTCATTATCTTTACATAAAAATAACTTAAATCTGCAATTTAAGGAAGGAGCCCAGATTTGTGATACTGAAATTGTGCCAAAAGAAGTGGGCTTGTTTGAGTTTTCTGATCAGAAGAACATTGTTGGTGCTGATTTGTTTTGTAATGCCGGGGCTGAAACTATCATCCAAATGGACGAAGAAGAAAAGCTGGATCAATCCAGTTCATTCAGAATACCTAATAATCCTGGTTTTGGCCAACACTCTGCACCAGGATATTCAGTGGAGCCACATAAACAACTGCAAGAAGATTTTGGAGCTAATGTGGGAGACATTGTCGGTGGTACAAATAATTTGTGCCAAGTTTCATTAGACAATAACTCTGTCCAAGTATTTGATATAGAAGATGACATGCCAATTGAAGGTGCTGGCTTTGATTCTTCAAAAGCAAAGTGAGTTGATTGACATGCAGTTAGCTCCTCTATTGGGTTGAATGGAGTTAACCGTTTATATTTATACCATGTTATAATGATCTAGGAATTACTTGGTAGCTCTTAAGAATAGCATGTCTATTGTTCTCTCATATCTTGCAACATATCAGGTAGCCTATTGAATAGTTTATGAGCAATATCTGTTGCATTAGACCATCCATCCGCTGTTTGTTAAATTTTCTGCATCGTAGGGTTTTGACTTCAAAATATGATGTTCAAACAGGAACGAGATGATATGCTCTAGCATGGATGTCATAATGCACCCTGGCATACATACTGATGATCTTCCTGTAATTGAAGATGGTTACAATCTTACACTTTCTGATTATCTAGCGGCTGATATACCATGCTACACATCATTGCGACCTGATCTTCAAGCTGGTATATGTACCAATGATTCTGAGGTGAGACTTCCTGGTTCTTTTAGATACTCGCCACGTGAAGGCCTTGTAGTGATGTTCTCATGAATAATTTGGTTATTATTTAGTCTTTTACTGCACTAGACGATAGCATACTAAATTTTTGTTTCCTCTTCAGGGCATCCCTGTCATGGATGATCCAATATATGGTTCTCTCACTGATATTGGTAATGGATTTTTGTTCCCCTAATTTTTGCTTTAGCTCTTCGCTTTAGGTCTATGTCCTCTTTGTCTGGTTTTCCCATCTCTCAGATACATACTTTTTTTGTTACCAGTTGCATTTGTTTGTTTGTGGTAAAATGTTGCATCAACATTCCGGTACAAGGCTTTCTGGTTACTGTTCTGGTAAAATTGAATTAATGTTCTGGTATGAATACATAGATATATCCTGTTATATAGACTGTATCCGCACACCATCCTATGCAGCCCAACAGATAAATAATGAAGTGAGTATTTCGAACTCAGCTGTCCATGTGGGAACTTCTCACTGTATCAAGATTCAGGTTAGATTGTCACGGCTGCCCATCAGGCCCAGTAGTTGATCTTTTCCTATCAGTTACAAGTGGGGCCACATTTATGCCTGGTGTTTCAGTGAATAAATGGGAGTAACACAAGTTACTCTCAGGTTAGACACTAGCTTAAATTCTTGTCCTTTATATGGATAAAATTATCTTCTTAGAATAACACTAGATTCAAATACATTAGTTGTTCGTTGCTGAACAAACTTATCTACACGTTATGATGCCCTGGAGTACTTGCTTAAGGTTAGTATCATAGTTGCGGGGAACGAAGCAGCGATGCTCGAACTGGGATCATCAACCCAAATCGAGGGCCGGGGTCGACATGTGGGACACCATGAGTCAATGTCCGGGACGCGACCCAGACACTAGGATCACGAATCCCATTCAGCAAGCCCAAAACACTGGATCTCTATCCCAACTCCCCATCGCTAACAGGAAACGGAAGGATTGAGTCCACCTTCCACCGGCGTGATCGTGCGCCCGGTGGCTGCAGTCCCGCATCCCGCTGCCGCTGTGCCAGACCTGAAAGCCGGGCTCTGTGCAGCCGACCAGGTAAGCCCCCACGGTGGAATAGTTGCGGAGGTGGCGCCGAAGTGCCGAACCGGCGGCTCCCTCTGGTATTTGCCCCTGACTTCCCGAGCTGCTGTGAAAACTTCAGCGGGAGATATTTTGATGTTTCACACTTTCCCTGAAAAAGTTAGCGCTAACGTACATAGCGTAGACGAAGCCATGTAATTAGCAACATGCCACCTACTTACAATGGAGTCAATTGATTGTAACCTTTTTTCATTCACGGTGATTTAGCCATCCTTATGCACCTTTGCATCTCGAAACTCCCTTCATCTTGGGTCACGTTCCTTGACGCATCTTATCGTCCCAGGATCATCGTTCCCAAACTGTTGGGGATGCGTTCCACCTATCAATTGGTCGTGCAAAAGGTGTATACCCCGTCGTGCCCTGTTATTGGCCACCCGGTGATCCTCGACCCTCGTTCCCGTCCCTCGACCCAGGAACTTGGCAACTATGGTAAGTCTTGCTATTTGCATCCAGTGCACCTTGATAATTGCGGGTAAATGTCTGTTCACTGTTTCTTCTGACTGAGCAAGTCTTGAGTACCTGTGCAATGCTCCCACTACAAGAGATGAGATCTCTTGTATCTTTTGTACCTTGCTCAGGATGAAGTCAGACACCGTCTACCTGGGTTCCAGGCACATTAGCCCTTTTATGATTTTATCACCCAAAGCTAAACCCCCATTTACTCTGAATCCTAGACCACCTTCCCCTTCCTAAGCCTACGTAGAGAAGGCCAGCTTGCCACATGCAAATTTGTTACCCTTGCCCATGTTTGCTTGAGGTAATCAAACCATTCCCAGAATATTGACCTTTTTATTAGCTGTGATTCAAAAAAAACCTATGGACCTTTATCTTATATCACAATTTTTGTTGATAAAAAAGGAAAGCATGTTTTCATTGCTGTGTGGGCTGAAATCAAACCTGAGGCCTCACGCTCATGCACCCCTGCGCGAGCTCTGTTTTGCTTACTAATACAGATATCTGTATTAGTAATTAAACCTATTGTAGCCAGTGGATGATCTCTCTCTCTCTCTCTCTATATATATATATATATATATATATATATATAGTATGGAGTGTGTGTAGTATGTAGTATATAAGAATATTTGGATAGTATATACACACTTTTTAGGTAGTACGTATGTACCATATTGTTAGCATACTCTTTTTTACATACAAATGTGTATGTATTTCACAAATATAATAAAAACTATGGGCTCACTTGCAATTTTTCATGTAGATCATTTTGGAGTATCTTAGATATAGTATATGAACATACTAAACATGATAAAATAGTATATATAATTAGACATGATGATATATGAGACGTGGTTGTAACTACACACACACCAATTTTATGTACTCCTGGGAATATGTACGCCCGCATTCAATATACATGTCGTAACAGACTCATTATACCTCTTTATTATTTTTAGTATACCTCATTAAGAGGCTGTTTGGTTGCCACCCTGACGTGAACTAGGCTGGCCGGACACCTACCTGGTAGCCGCCTGAGTTGTTTGGTTGGAGACCTGAAGCTTCCACTGCTAACCTGACCTGACAACCCCCAATCATAGTTAGCCTGGCTCGTAGTATGTGCAATGCAGTTAGCCTGGCTCAGGCCTTTGAATTCTTGCGCCTGGCCGCTGCCTGAGCGGTAATCACTTCTGCAACGAAGGCACCCACGGGATTCTATTTTTTAAATAGCAAAGCATCTTGTACCTAAGAGCAACTCCAACGCGCCGACCCAAACGGACAGCGCTTTTGTCCGTTTGGGTCGGCCGCCCGCCCGGCGTCCGCCTTGTTTGAGATTGGGTCGGCAGTGCGCCGAACGCGCCGACCCATATGTGCCGGCCTGCCTGGCTGGCCGCCCTTTTTCAACAAATAGCATAATTTTTGCATTATTTCACACACAACTTTAGCATTATTTCACAAACAAACATATAGTCCACAACCAAATAAATAACATAGTTTCAACCAAATAAAATAGCATAGTTTTACAAGCTGAATAGAAGTAAAAATGTCTCACATAGTTTTGCAAGCCGAATAAAAAAGATACATCAATTGGTTGCCAACATGAGCCACATATGCTCAACCAAATCATTTTGCAGTTGCATGTGAGTTTCATTTCCCAATCACGCAAGTCATGATGAAATTGGGTGAATTGTTCAAGCGTTCCCGCTCCTCCATGCTCAGGCACAACATTCTCACCCTGAAACTGAAACCCTTGATCGTAGAGACGTTCCAGGCGCTCATCTTCTACGATCATATTGTGCATGATCACACAAGCAGTCATCACCTCCCACAGTTTCTGCGTGCTCCAAGTATTAGCAGGATACCGAACGATACCCCATCGAGATTGCAAAACACCAAAGGCACGCTCGACGTCCTTCCTAGCACTCTCTTGCTCTTGGGCAAATCTTTTCCTCTTCTCTCCGACAGGGTTGGGGATTGTCTTCACAATAGTGGTCCACTGAGGATAGATACCGTCACCCAGGTAGTATCCTTTGTCGTAGTTGTGGCCGTTGATAGTAAAGTTCACCGGTGGGCTGTTGCCTTCGGCAAGCCTAGCAAACACCGGCGAGCGTTGAAGCATGTTGATATCATTGTGTGATCCGGCAATGCCAAAGAAAGAGTGCCATATCCAGAGATCTTGAGACGCCACGGCCTCAAGTATGACTATGCAAGCCCTAAGCAGAAGGGCAGTTCTTCCACTCCCAGTGCATACAGTCTATGCTGCCAAGCGTCCCTGGGAAGCCCCTGCTGGCATTCATCGCCAACAAACGGGCTGTATCTTCAGGAGTCGGCTCTCTTAAGTACTCAGGGCCAATCACAGCAATAACAGCCTTGCAGAACTTATGCAGGGAGTCTAGGCATGTAGACTCGCTCATACGGACATACTCATCAATGAGATCACCGGGTACTCCGTATGCAAGCATTCGGATGGCGGCAGTGCATTTTTGATAAGAGGAGAAACCAATCTTTCCAACGGCATCCTCTTTGCACTCGAAATAGTCATCATAGCCGACCACCCCCTCTCTAATACGGTTGAAAAGATGCCTACTCATACGGAAACGGCGGCGGAATTTCTGATGTTTGAACAACGGGTTTGTTGTGTCAAAGTAGTCCTTCCAAAGAAGGAAATGCCCGCTCTCTCGGTCGCGATTCAACGCCGGAAGGTGCCCTGGAGTGGAGCCACGGAACGACGGCCACTGGCTATTGAGGTGGTGATGGACCAACACGGCAGCCAAGATCTCCTCCTTGGCAAACTGTCGAACAACTTGCGGGCGTCAACGAAGGAGACGGCTGGCGAAGGGAGTCGCGCCGCCCTCGGACCAGCTAGCTGCCCTGGCGGCGTCCGGCGAGCGTGCCGGTGAGGATCTGGCCGGGGCGGCGAGGCGGCTTCTTGGTCGCGGTCGCGGCTGTGTCGGGGGAGCGGGGGTGGGAAGCTTTCGGTTCCCTGGCGGCAAGACGGCGGTGGCGGGCGACGTGGGAGGTGGCGGCGTTGCAGAGGGGATGTTGCGGCGCCCGCAGCTGGCAGAGTCACCGGAGAAATGGGCGGCGGCGGCGGCAACGAATGAGGCGGGCAAGGGTTTGTTGTTGGAATGGGAGAGGATGGCTAATCTGCCACCGACCAGCGGGCCAGGGGGAGGAGTAGGTGGGCGCGCGCGCGTCCGTCGCGTGTCCGCGCCGACGCAAATCCGGCTAATAAATGGGCCGGGAATGGGTCGGCAGGCGGACGAAAAGCGGACGCGCGTCCATTTGGGTCGGCGCGTTGGGCCGACTTTTCTGTCCGTGCCGACCAAAACGGACGCGCGCGGATGAAATGGGTCACCGCGTTGGAGTTGCTCTAAGCACTTGGCAAGCTAGGCTGCCAACGAAACAACCCCTCTCAAACCTGCCTGGCCAGGCAAAAATCACAAGATTCTCCGGCTACTGTCAGGCACACAAATTTCTCAGCCATGACTCCCAGGGTGGCAGCCAAACAGCCCTGATTTTTTATTTAAAATAAATAAATCGTAAAACTGACTTTGAGGTATCTAGTCATTATATTGATGAAGTATAGACTAATTTTCTGTACTCTTGGGAGTACGCACTCCCACATTCAAAATATACCTCTTAAACAAATTTATTATACCTCGATCTAAGTTTCACAAAAAAAATCAACGAAGCCCTTAGTTTAGGGCATCTCAAACACCGTGCATCAAAACGCCGCTAAACGTCTGAACAGAGCGGTCCGAACACTTTTTGCCATCCACTGTCGTGCCCACAAACCGGACGCAAACCTGTAGGAGGTTTGTGGCCATCCGGACATCCACCATGTATGTGTCCTACTAAGCTGTCTGGTCCCACCCAAAACCTTCGCCGCGTGTTCCGCTCTAGAAGCCTTGCGGTGCATTCACCGCCGCTCAAAGGAGAAGTACCGGACAGTCACCTACTTGCGTTGATGCCAGTCAGACCGACATGACCGGACGGCTGTTCGGAGCCGCTTTAATGCGAACTTGGCGACCGAGAAGTCTACTCTGGCCGCTGCGCTTGCATGGAAGCAGCGCCAGTCCGTGTGGCCCAACTGCAGTCCACTCTCGTCGACAAACCCCATCTCCACTCCAGACATCATCTCCCCTCACCTTTCCTCCGCGCACCGCAGAGATGGGCAAGTCTGACAGCGGATCCGGCTGGTTCTTGGCGGCTGGTAGGTGGATCCCCGGGGTCGTCCAGATCATGGTGCCACCGCCAACGGTCTCCGGGCCCGTCGACGCCCACCACTTCGCCGACGCCCACAGTCAAGGAGGTGGTGATCTCCGATGATGACGAGGGTCAGCAGCAGCCACACCTCCTCGCCTAAGGCCGCGCTAACGTACGTGGAGTATGCGCGGCAGCTCTAGCTGCTGCTTGAGCGGTACTCTTCGACCATGGTCCAATGCCACAGTTTGCCGTTGTGACTCATCCGCATCAAGGAGCCGACGTCCCCGCCGCATGACCGCGTCAAGACGGGGCCAGGGCCCCCGTTGAGCAGCTAGTACGGGCACCTTGTCCAGCCAGCGTCCTCGCCGCGTCGTTTCGGGCGCGGCAAGCAGGTAGTGCCGCCATCCCTGCCCCGGTGGTGCGCGACCTCCGTGAAGAAGGAGGCGCCCTCCCTGGCGATTGCCAATGCGCGCGGCCGTCTCCTTCACTACCTCGGTTGTGGCGGCAGCGCCTGGTCTCGAGCACCAGGGCGGAGGCTGACAAGGCGGCAACTGAGGAGCACCGGGAGCGGCGCGTAGTTCGGCCTTCGCGAAGTCGGACGTGGCGTTGGATTGGGTGCGCACCGACCCAGACCTTGCGTTGGCCGGGGCCGAGGCCGCGTAGACATCCTCCCACTGCCAGTGCCGGACTAGAGACCAGCCCTACAAGATTAGGCTGGCCGAGTTCGAGTTCGCCGCCTGTGCCCTCGCCGGCAAGGGCAAGGGCCAGTCCGCACCAGACCCTCGCTGCCAGCCGGACGCGACCCATCGTTTGCGCGAGACGGCAACCGATGAGGGTTGCCATGACTCCTGGGAGGCCGTCCGCTGCCGGAAGGACGATGACGGGCCGGACGGCAGGGAGGTGCAGGCGGTCTCAAAGGCCATGCCTACGTGGGCACCCTCCGGTGCCTCCCGTAGTTTAGTTTAGTTTTTTTTAAATAGCTGAACTTGTTAAATAGCATCCGATTTGCATGTAATACATGAAACTTGCTTAAATTATGTCCGGTTTGCATGAATTTTGTCCGTTCGTGAAATATCCTGGTGCATAGGGTTGGATGGCCGCCCCCGCTGTCCACGGACATGCCCGGACGTGTCCGAAAACATTTGGTGTGTCCGATTTGATGCACGGCGTTGGAGTTGCCCTTATGCAGTATATAGCATTTTTTACGTTTAAAAATGAGGTTTAGGTGTAAATAATATAAATATGTGGTATCAACTGTAGTTTGTCATGAAACTCACTTTGGGTGTCTGGTAATTATAAAAAGTGATGGAGGTATAATCAATTAATATATGTGGTCTATGAGGAGCGGGAGTATATATCGGAGTCACTGATCCATTTCCTATGCAACTCAGTGACGTATAGTTGCACACTAGTTTTTTCCTTTTTAGTTTTTTGTTCCACACTAGTTTTAGTATACTAGGGAAGTCCTCCATGTTCCTAAATTATGTTTTAACTCGCTTTGCTGATACTGTTAAGTTGAATGTACAGATATAATCAGAGACTCGCAATTACCCATCTAGTAGTTATTTATAGCGATTAAGCGCACACTTTAGTGTGGTTGCATATACTTCAAGACATGATAAATCCTTTGCAAATACTTCCTATGCACGTGTTTAGAAAAATTATCAATGCTGATGTGTTGTTTGTGAGAAGAAATTAGTGAAGTAAGAAAGAAATGTGTTTTTATAGTACATCTTAAAAAACTCAAATCACTGACTATAAAGTGGCAATTTCTCTATATGTGAAGTTGTTAGGAGCTAGGGTTCTGCCGGTTCTAGGGCGGAGATTGTAGGGGAAGGATGGTGGAAGACGAGGACGAGAGCGCGGCGGCCGGCGGCTGGGCGCCGTCCTTGCGTGGTGAAGAGGCGGCGGCGGCGCAAGACGCGGCTAGGGTTAGGTCTCCCGGCTCCCTAAGGGAAGCCGAGCAAAGAATGATTGCTTCTTGCTTGATTAGATTGATACATCTCCTCTTCTTATATAAAAAGGTTTACTTGACTCCTAAGCAAACGACCCTAATAACGATAAGATAATTGGGCTAAACCCCTAATAACAATAAGATAACTTGGGCCATAGCCCACTGGGCTAAGCCCCTAATATGCCGGTCATAACACTTCTCCCCGCCTGCACAAACAGCTCGTCCTCGAGCTGTAAGGCGGGGAAGCGCTTGCTGAACTCCTCGAGGTGATCAACCAGCATCAAACACCTCTGCGACAGCTGGGGCGGCCAGGTCGCCGAGCCCGGCGGCGACGGCGTCCTCCTCAATGTAGTCTGCAGCCTCTAGGTAGAAGAGTCGGGGGCAGACGTGGCCGGGCATGTAGGTCTCGTCGCAGTTGAAGCACAACCCTTGGCGGCGACGCTCGAGTAGCTCGGCCGAGGTGAGCCGGCGGAACGGGCGCGCCGCGGTCGTGGCAAGGGGTGCCGCGGAAGCCTGAGCAGGCCGACCCTGCGCGGGAACATCCGGCCAGGGTGGAGGCCCAGCGGCCCGGGACGATGATGCCTGCTGGATGGCCACCGCGCGGCGCTCGAACGAGCGGACGTAGTACATGGCCGTCTGGAGGTCCTGGGGTCCCTGCAGCTCGACGTCCACGCGGATATGATCTGGCAGACCGCCGACGAAGAGTTCGGTCCGTTGGTGAGCCGTTACGCCGGACGCGTGGCATGCCAGGGCCTGAAAGCGGTCGGTGTAGTCCTGCACCGTAGAGGACAAGAGAAGGCGGCCCAACTCCGCCAGCCGGTTCCCACGTATCGGCAGTCCGAAGCGAAGGAGGCAGAACTCGCGAAAACGCTCCCATGGGGCATGCCGCCCTCGTCCTGCTCGAGTGCGTAGTACCATGTCTGTGCGGCGCCGCGGAGGTGATAAGAAGCGAGCCGGGTGCGGTCCGACGCGAGCGTCCGTTGCCCCCGGAAGAACTGCTCGCACTGGTTGAGCCAGTTGAGGGGGTCCTCGGCGCCGTCGTAGGTGGCGAAGGCGAGCTTGGCGAAGCGCGGCGGTGTCTGAGCATGACCGCCGTGAGTGTACGGCTCGGCGGTACGGAGTAGCGAAGAGGATGGCGTTGGTCCGGTGTGCACAGGTGGTCCGCAGGAAAGCGGTGGCCCGTTGAAGCCAGCGTGGAAACCCGCGGAGCCGGAGGGCCCGTCGTACGGCAGGGAGGGTGCCGGCTGGTCCGCAGCCATGGTGTGGACTAGCGGCGGTGACGTCCCGGCCAACCAGGCCGGAAGCTGGGACGGCGAGGGCGGGAACCGCACTTGCTGAATCGGCAGCCCGCCGGCGCGGTTGTAGTCAGCCCGGTGCTGGGCCGCGGAGGCGCCGGCAGCGGCAGCTGCTGCCTGGAAACGGCGGAGGCGGCGGGCGCGGCGATGGCCGCGGCCGGCCATTGTGGCCAGATCGGGGCGGTGGAGGGGGCTGGTTGTAGCTGCAGCGAGGGCTGCAGCGGCCCGACCAGCGTCGCGGTGGCCCCGGGGTGCGGCGGCTGCCAGGGCGGTGGCGGCGAGGACCCGGGTGGCGTGGGTGACGCGGCGAGGGCCGGCGCCGGCTGAAGCGGCCAGTGGTGGTGTAGAGGCCTGGTCGGCGTTGCGGGTGCCGAATACCACGGCAGGGCGGCTGGCCCGGTCGCGGCGGCTGGCGGCAAGGGCGGTGGCAGCCCGTAGGGGCCAGCTAGGTATAGCCGTATCCCCTGGACGGCGGTGATGAGATCGTTGAGGACCCTGGTGATCTCCTCCGGAGTGTAGGCGGCGGCCGGTGGTGCGGTGGAGGGCGCCGTCATCTGGGTGGTGGCGGCGCCGGAGGATGCGACCAGCGGCGCGGACGGGAAGGGCAGCGGCGCGGTGGTGACGGTCGGCAGCGGAAGCGATGGGATGGGCGGCGGCGAAGACATGATCGAAACTGAGCTACCTGATACCAAGGTGTTAGGAGTTAGGGTTCTGCCGGTTCTAGGGCGGAGATTATAGGGAAAGGATGGAGGAAGACGAGGACGAGAGCGCGGCGCTGGCGGTTGGGCGCCGTCCTTGCGTGGTGGAGAAGAGGCGGCGGCGGCGCAAGAGGCGGCTAGGGTTAGGTCTCCCGGCTCCCTAAAGGAAGCCGAGCAAATAATGAGTGCTTCTTGCTTGATTAGATTGATACATCTCCTCTCCTTATATAGAGAGGTTTACTTGACTCCTAAGCAAACAATGAAGATAATTGGGCTAAACCCCTAATAACAATAAGATAACTTGGGCCACAGCCCACTGGGCTAAGCCCCTAATATGCCGGTCATAGCAGAAGTTTAAAGAACTGAATCTTTTTCTTTGCTCTGTATCACCCACATCATATAATTAAGAGTAAATTTTGGTGTGGATGATGTATTTTGTTACAAAGGATCAGATATAGAAACAAAAACCGGCGCGTTGCACCAGGTTGACTGCCAAAGTCTTGATCAGAATCTGGTTCAATCTGTCGCTTTGTATAACTTTTTATTGCTAATTGTGGTGCAATGTGATGATATTTTTAAATCTGATTCAAGCTCTTTTTGTGAATACATGCATGCTCCGCAATTGAATTTATTCAGTAATCGAACATAGCCATCTCTTAATTCTGCCTTGTCACTCAGCAAATTAGAGCATGCACCTTTCATCTTATTTACAGGATCTATTTGGTATGTGAAAAGGATTGGCACATTTGCGTTGGAATCTATAGGCCAATCTTCTTAGGTTAAGGACTATAGTGAATATCATAAAAGCATCGCGGGTGCTAGTGAAATGAATGGCAAACTCATGCATGATATTCAATACCTTTCGCAATTAAAAATTCGGGATTAGTTGTAAAGTACTCACGTTGGTAATAGCTATTCAATGGCTAGGTAATGTGAAAATTGCTGCATGCTTGATTCATACTACACCCCGCCCACTTTAGGTATCATTTTAAGTAGGTGGTTTTTGTTTTCAAATACTTCCATTTTGGTGAATTCTTATGTCAGCTGCCTCTGCCCCACTAAATGCTATCAAAATGACATAAACTACAACATTTGCTCATTTCTTGCTCCATGTGAGCTAAAATGACATATTTTTGGATTAGAGGTGGTAACAGCCATGACCATGAACATATTTTGCATGTTATTGTTAACATTGTATACTTGTAAAAGTTTGTTGGTAACAATGTGGGTCAATTTTCCCATGGAGTTGAATATTTGTTTCCCGCTTTGGTTCTTTTAGGTTTCATGGATGTTTGGAGCCAGCCAGCTGAGGACTTCGAGAAATTCTTCTAATCCGCTGCCAAAACCGGAAATTGTTCAAAAGCGTGACAAAAATAACATGTGTAGCATAGCGTAGGGAAGAATAAGCAGATTGCCCCTCCTGTCAAAGAAAAGGCAATCATAGTGTAGCAATAGAGAAATTCTAATGTCGATACTAGTTTGATGGAGCAAGTCTCTGATTCAAAGTTAATTTTATGTGCAGTTCGATATTGTAGGATATGTAGTTCTTTTTGCTGTTTTATTCTGGAAATAGTAGCGGAACCAGCCAGCATATATTGGATGATTGAACACAGCATTATTTTGCGAACGCGATCTTTCTCCATGGTGAAAACCTAAGATCTTTGATTGCTTTTGGAGAACCTCATTTGTTGTCTGGGTGCTGTCTTTAGTAGTGGTTAGAGTGCTGCTACTGCGGGTGATTGATCACCGTGGCGGGTCTTTTTTCTTTTTTTATCCTTTTATTTTCTTTTTTGGTTGTGTGTATTCTGGATGTTTTTAGGCATCTTATTGTTGCAGAGGCTGGATGTAATTTATATCTTCTTGATATTAATATATTCTCTTTTTGGAAAAACCTTCCTTTATTGGATGATGATTGGATCAGCGTAGTACTTTATTCGGGCCAACATGTATGACCCGGCTGGGTGAATGAGATTCAAATGGACCGTAATGAGGACCTTTTTGACTTTACATGATCTCTCTCTCCCCCTCCCTCTCAAAGAAACAAAACAAAAACAAATGATCTCTCTCTCCCCCTCCCTCTCAAAGGAACAAAACAAAAACAAAGCACTGACGAACTTAGGGCATCTACAGTCGGATTGAACAAATTTAGTCCCTCAAACGTCTATGGAGCGTCCGATTAGCGTCCGGGCGTGTCTGTTTGGACTCCCTATTTTGCTCGTCACGCAGCCATGTCCCTGACTTTTTTCCTTATACGACCGGTCACATGCATGTGATTGGTTAAGGAGAGAGAGAAAAAAGAAATTATAAAGAAAAAAAATTGGTTAAGGAGAGAGAGAAAAAAGAAATTATAAAGAAAAAAAAAGAAGCTATGTGGTGGGCCTAATCCTATGCGGCGTACGCATGGCCACTCACCAGACACGCCTTTGCACTCCTCATACTCATCTCATATATGAGATGAATATGAGGAGTGCCAGACAACCCGGGCATTTAAGGAGGCTACGAGGGATCCGGTAGGATCAACTTTTTTGCTTCTCTCTGGTCCTGCGTCTGCCCGGTCAAAGTTTTTTTTTGAATCCGCCCGGTCAATTTGAGTCCGGCTATAGATGCTCTTATCTACCAACCTCGGAAATAAGTATGGCATATCTGGAACTCTTTGTGTCAAATAGTGCCGCCCAGCCAGTCAAACACATAGGCCTGTGGTCTAGACTACAGCTAGGCTATGGACCACAAGCTAAAAGAGGAAATATTTTTTTGAATGTTGGCAGGAGAGTTGCCAAATCCATTGATCAGAAGAAGGTATTACAAATAACACCTTGATACGTCTCTAACATATTTATATTTTTTGATTGTTTCATGCTATTATATTATCAATCTTGGATATTTTATAAGCTTTATTATGCAATTTTCTATCATTTTTGGAACTAACCTATTAACCCAGTGCTTAGTGCTAATTGCTATTTTCTGCTTGTTTTTGTTTTTTCAGAAAACCAGTACCAAACGGAGTCCAAACGTCGCGAAATTTTTTGACGATTTTTTCTGGACAAAAGAGGCCCTAGAAGCTTCGGGAGGAGGTCAGACGGCAAACGAGGAGACGACAAGGCAACAGGGCGCACCAGGGGGCAGGCGCACCCTGCTACCTTGTGGGCACTACGTGGCTCCGTCTGACCTAATTTCACTTCTATAAATTCTCAAATATTGGGAAACCCCCAGAGAGCCACCCGAAACAATTTTTCTACCGCCGCAGGCTTCTGTTCTTCCGTGATCCCATCTAAAGGCCTTTTTCGGTACTCTGCCGGAGGGGGAATTGATCACGAAGGGCCTCTACTTTAACCTTGCCGCCCCTCTGATCATGCGTGAGCAGTTCACCACAGACCTACGGGTCCATAGCTAGTAGCTAGATGACTTCTTCTCTCTTTCTTTGATCTTCAGTACAATGTTCTCCTTGATCTTCTTGGAGTTCTATCCGATGTAATCTTGTTTTACGGTGTGTTTGTTGAGATCTGATGAATTGTGGGTTTATGATCAGATTATTCATTGAAAGTAATTGAGTCTTTTCTGAACTTTATTATGCATGATTATGATAGCTTTGTATTTCTCTTCGATCTATCCGTTTGGTTTGGCCAACTAGATTGATTTATCTTCAGTGGGAGAGGTGCTTTGTAATGGGTTCAATCTTGCGGTGTTCTCACCTCGTGACAGAAGGGGTAGCGAGGCACACATTTGTATTGTTGCCATCAAGGATAAAACAATGGGGTTTATTCATATTGCTTGAGTCTACTTTGTCTACATCATGTCATCTTGCTTAAAGCGTTACTCTGTTTGTCATGAACTTAATACCATATATGCATGCTGGATGGCGGTCGATTGGTGGAGTAATGTAGTCGCTGCAGGCAGAAGTCGGTCTACTTGTCACGGACGTGATGCCTATATGCGTGATCATTGTCATGAATAACGTCATAACTATGCGCTTATCAATTGCCCAACAACAATTTGTTTACCCACTTTATGCTATGTGTTCGAGAGAGAAGCCTTTAGTGAAAACTATGCGCCCCCCGGTTTACTTTTATCATATTAAAAACAAAAATAAATTTGCTGCAATTTATTTACTTTTGTCTTACTTTTCTTTTTATCTATCTATTACTATCAGAATTAATCCTTGCAAGTTACGAGTTGAAGGGGATTGACAACCCTCTTGCCCGCGTTGGGTGCAAGTATTTGCTTTTCTGTGTGTAGGTGCTGACGACGGGAGTTTGCTTGGTTCTCCTATTGGTTCGATAACCTTGGTTCTCACCGAGGGAAATACTTATCTCTACTATACTGCTTCACCCCTCCTCTTCGGGGAAAACCTCAATGCAGTTTACAAGTAGCAGGAAGAATTTTTGGCGTCGTTGCCGAGGAGACATCATGAAATTCTTATCAGGTTCCTACATACAAACTATCATCTATTTGCTTACTTTTTATTCGCCTCTCTTTTTCATCTCCCTACACTTCTCATAAAAACAAAAACACCAAAAATATTCTACTTCGTTAGTTTGCTTGCTTTGCTTGAAGTTGCTATCATGTCTGAGTTTGAAAGGTTAGTGATGTTCCCGCAACTAGTGTGGAACCTTTTGATCATCAAGCTATACTTATCATTAAGCTATACTTATAGAAAATGAAAATAGTAAAAGAAGTTTTGATGAAGTTGCTAAAGAAAAGTTAGATTACCTTGCCGATGATGATCATGATAAAGAAGAACCCACTATCATGCATACTAAAAAACTTCGTATAGGCAGTGGTAGTATTATTGGAAAAGGCATTATTCAGGATTTCTTTACTTGTGCTGGCACGTTATCTATGTTAGGAGGTGTCGAGGGAAACGACACCTACGGGATCACGAGGAATCCCTTTTGCTACGGTTGGCGGGCGCGGGGCTGTGGAAAGAGCGGGATTAAGAGATCAACGCGGGGGGATTATCCAGGTTCGGGCCACAAGTGACGCGTAATACCCTACTCCTGCTGGTTTCTGTTTATCTGGTGTTCTGGGACTAGCTACAAGGCGTGCAGGGTCCAAAAAGTCCAAATCCTCTCCCAGTATGCCGCGGGCCTCATTTTATAGACAAAGGGGCTGCCACAGTGGCACACAGGAGGTGGAAAGCTATACAGTGGTCGAGTCTATCCTCTGGCACCGTCGAACAAACACATTTAATGCGTTGCCGACATGCCCTTCTTGCTTTATCGGGGACGGCAAGGAAGCTCGTCCCAGCTATCGCCGCCTCGCCTGGCTTTGACGCGCGTCCGAACTGACGAGGCGGGTAGTGCCACGCTGGCTGGCTGCTGAGTTGGTGCGGTGGCAGAGCCTTCACGAAGATCTGCATGCCACCACGCAGGTGCTTGCTGAGTTGGCCTAGATGCCGCACGTCGCCACGCAGGTGTTCGCCTAGTTGGTGGGCTGGCAGCTGCATGGGGACGGCGGCGGGTGATGAAGCTATGTACCTGGGGTAGGGTCATAGGCCTGACCTAGACACTCTCCCCTAGGACATCACCCTAAAGCCAGAAGCATCCAGGTTCGGGCCGCAAGTGACGCGTAATACCCTACTCCTTCTGGTTTCTATTTATCTGGTGTTCTTGGACTAGCTACAAGGCGTGCAGGGTCCAAAAAGTCCGAATCCTCTCCCAGTATGCCGCGGGCCTCCTTTTATAGACAAAGGGGCTGCCACAATGGCACACAGGAGGTGGAAAGCTATACAGTGGTCGAGTCTATCCTCTGGCACCGTCGGACAAACGCATTTAATGCGTTGCCAACGTGCCCTTCTTGCTTTATTGGGGACGGCAAGGAAGCTCGTCCCAGCTGTCGCCGCCTCGCCTGGCTTTGACGCGTCCGAACTGACGAGGCGGGTAGTGCCACGCTGGCTAGCTGGCTGCTGAGTTGGTGCGATGGCAGAGCCTTCACGAAGATCTGCATGCCACCACGCAGGTGCTTACTGAGTTGGACTAGAGGCCGCACGTCGCCACGCAGATGTTCGCCTAGTTGGTGGGCTGGCAGCTGCATGGGAACGGCGGCGGGGCTTTGGCAGATGTGGGCCTGGCTGCGGCCCCGCGGATGTCTTTGGCAAGAGTCTTGCCGGGGCCCCGGCAAGGATCTTGCTGTGGCGTCGTGGTCGTCCCCGGCAAGGGGCTTGCCGGGGGTCTCGTGGGTATCCTTGGCAAGGATCTTGCCGAGGATCTTCATCTTCTGGTTATTTATCTAGTCTTGTATGCTTCTGGTCTTCACAAAGACCTGCATGCCACCACGGAGGCGCCTTGCGAGCTTTGGTTCCAGTGTGGTTGAGGGCGTCGGAACTCTCAGGCTCGAGGGTGGCATCCCTGCTGGCGTTGGGCGAGTTGCCCCAGCAAGGCTCTTGCCGTGGTTGTGGAGGCCGCCCCGGCAAGGGCCTTGCCGGGGGAGTCCACCTCGCCCTTCTGCTCTTTGTCTTTCCAGCTTGGCGTTGGTCTGGTTGTCTTGTGCCTTTGCTTCCTCTGCCCCGCCGAGCGTGGCCAGGGGCGTGGGGCTGCGACTGCCCGCGCACAAGTAAAGGGGTGCAAAAAGGGACCCCTACTTTTGTACACCGACAGGAGCCCCCGGGCCTGGGCCACATATAAGCACAGGGCGTTATGGGGCCAGGCCCAGAATGGTGCGCGGGCACGCGTGCGGCGGAGTTTTTACCGCAGTAACTCCCCCGCTCGCTGTGCTTCCCCACGACCCGCGTTGAATGCGCGACGTGGGGGTCGTGCGTGGGGCGGTTGCTGCCCTCATGCGTCACATCGCAGTAAAGAGGCGGCTCGCACCTTCCCCATAAAAAAGAGGAAAACACAGGGGCGCGGCTCATTTTACTAAGTGGACTCGAGTCGTGGCCTTCAAGGCGCCCGTGCCGCACGATCACGGGGTGGAAAACGGTCGCCTCACTTGTCTCCTCAATTTCGGCTTGCTCGCCACGTGTCCCCCATGCCTCGAAGATGGTAGGCGGTGGACGCGGGGGGCATGGGCCTTAAATGACGAGGCGGGGAACCGGGTCGTCGCTGGTTGGAGCAATGGGTCAGTCTCGATTCCCTGCGCCCCTGGTGGCTGGATTGGTTAAGTGGGGTGGCCGAACCCCGGCCCCTCCCCTTTATAAGAAGGGGAGGGGGATGGCACCCCCGATCTTTCATCATTCATCTTCTTCTACCTTGGCTCCTTCCTTCCTTCTGCTATGGCGAGAGGGCGCGCCGGCACTCCGATGGCGGCGACGAGGGTCTCTGCTCGATAGCGCGCCCCTCCTTCCCAAGAGCTCGTGGCGGCGGAGCCGGCCGTGAGAGGAAGGCGGAGGGGGCGAGGCCGAGGTCGCCGTGGCGCTCGGGGAAGAGGAGGACGGGGCGGCGCACCGGCCTCGCCTCCGCCAGCGGCCCCTCCCCCAATGGAGGGCCACGTCAGAGACCAGCCCCGTGAGTTCGTCATCAGGCTGCACCGGCCAGTGCGCCGTCGTCTCCGTCTTCCTACTCCGTTCGCTCGGGGATGGAGCTCGACCCGCCACAGGCTCTGAGGTTGCATATGAGGGGCTGCCGGAATGGCAGCATGCGGGTCGATGTCGACTTCCCCGCCTCTCACGTCATGTATCTTCGTCGCGGATGGAAGACCTTTGCTCGTGCCCACAGCCTGTCGGAGGGGCTCGTTCTCCACTTCAAATTAATGGAGAACGACCTGCTCTCCGTCAAGGTCTTTGGGCACCTGGGAACTCGCCTAAGGTGCTGCGTGGAGAGCTCCTCCTATGACGAAGACTCCTCCTCAAGCGGGAGTGACGAGGAGGACAACGACAGCGACGACAAGGGCGTCAAGCGGGAGGACTATGACGCCCCCGATTTGACCGTACACTAATCATGCACGCAAATGTGTACGACCAAGATCAGGGACTCACGGGAAGATATCACAACACAACTCTAAAACATAAATAAGTCATACAAGCATCAGAATACAAGCCAGGGGCCTCGAGGGCTCGAATACAAGTGCTCGATCACAGACGAGTCAGCGGAAGCAACAATATCTGAGTACAGACATAAGTTAAACAAGTTTGCCTTAAGAAGGCTAGCACAAACTGGGATACAGATTCGAACGAGGCGCAGGCCTCCTGCCTGGGATCCTCCTAACTACTCCTGATCGTCGTCAGCGGGCTGCACGTAGTAGTAGGCACCTCCAGTGTCGTAGGTGTCTTCGTCGACGGTGGCGTCTGGCTCCTGGACTCCAGCATCTGGTTGTGACAACCAGATAGAAGGGAAAGGGGGAAAAGAGGGAGAGAAGCAACCGTGAGTACTCATCCAAAGTACTCGCAAGCAAGGAGCTACACTACATATGCATGGGTATATGTGTAAAGGGGCATATCAGTGGACTGAACTGCAGAATGCCAGAATAAAAGGGGGATAGCTAGTCCTGTCGAAGACTACGCTTCTGGACATCTCCATCTTGCAGCATGTGGAAGAGAGTAGATTGAAGTCCTCCAAGTAGCATCGCATAGCATAATCCTACCCGGCGATCCCCTCCTTGTCGCCCTGTTAGAGAGCGATCACCGGGTTGTATCTGGCACTTGGAAGGGTGTATTTTATTCAGTATCCAGTTCTAGTTGTCATAAGGTCAAGGTACAACTCCGGGTCGTCCTTTTACCGAGGGACACGGCTATTCGAATAGATAAACTTCCCTGCAGGGGTGCACCACATAACCCAACACGCTCGATCCCATTGCGCCGGACACACTTTTCTAGGTCATGCCCGGCCTCGTAAGATAAACGCGTCGCAGCCCCACCTAAGCACAACAGAGCGGTCAGCACGCCGGTCTAACCCTATGCGCGCAGGGGTCTGGGCCCATCGCCCTATGCACACCTGCACGTTGCGTACGCGGCCGGAAGCAGACCTAGCCTAGTGGCGTTCCAGTCCAATCCGGCGCGCGCCACTCAGTCGCTGGCGTCAAGAAGGCTTCGGCTGATACCACGACGCCGGGATACCCATAACTACTCCCGCGTAGATGGTTAGTGCGTATAGACCAAATGGCCAGACTCAGATCAAATACCAAGATCTCTTTAAGCGTGTTAAGTATCCGCGAACGCCGACCAGGGCCAGGCCCACCTCTCACCTAGGCGGTCTCAACCTGCCCTGTCGCTCCGCCACAAAGATCCACTTGCGGGTACTCCTACGAGCCGACCCGACTTTAGTCATCACATGTGTCATGTATGTAGTATATAAGTATATACCCGTGATCACCGCCCAGGTGATCACGGCCCGATAGTATAGCACAGCAGACGGACAAGAATGTAGGGCCACTGATGGAAAACTAGCATCCTATACTAAGCATGTAGGATTGCAGGTAAAGGTATCAACAGTAGTAGCAAGGATAGGCTATGCATCAGGATAGGATATCGAAAAGCCGTAACATGCTACACTACTCTAATGCAAGCAGTATAGAGAAGAATAGGCGATATCTGGTGATCAAGGGGGGGGGGCTTGCCTGGTTGCTCTGGCAAGTAGGAGGGGTCGTCGACTCCGTAGGCGAACTGGGTAGCAGCAGTGTCGGTCTCGTAGTCTACCGGAGAGAAGAGGGGGAAGAAACAGTAAATACAATGCAAACATAAGCATGACGATGCGTGACATGACAATGAACGGTGCTAGGTGTGTCCTAACGGGACAGTAGGTGGTACCGGCGAAGGGGGGGAACATCCGGGAGGTATTCCCGATGTTTCGCGTTTTCGGACAGACGGACCGGAGGGGGAAAGTTGCTAGTTCAATAGGTTAGGGAGGTGTGGTGGACGAACGGACTGCGTATTCGGATTCGTCTCGTCGTTCTGAGCAACTTTCATATAGAAAACATTTTCATCCGAGTTACGGTTTAAAAGATATGAATTTTCAAAGATTATTTGAATTTCTGGAATTATTTAATTAACAGAAAAGGGATATGACGTCAGCATGACGTATGAGTGACATCAGCGGTCAACAGTCCGGTTGACTGGTCAAAACTGACACGGGGGACCCACCTGTCATAGACAGTGGGTTAAACAGAGTTCAAACTAATCTAAATATAGTTAGTAAAACTACTGGGCCCACCTGTTAGTGACTGATCAGGTTAATTAATTAGTTTTATTTATAAAACACATTTTTTTTGTTAATTATGCGGCGGGGCCCGCATGTCAGTGGCTGGGCCTGCCCAGTCAGCACGTTGACTGGGTTGACCCAGTCAACGGGGCCTGCGGGGCCCGCTGGCAGTGACCCAGGGGTGGCCCCAGGTGTGCCAGCTCAGCAGGCCGGCGGTTGAACGCCGGCGAGCACGAAAACGCGGCGGAGGGCGCTCGGCCCCGTCGGGATTCATCTACAGGGGGCCTACACGGGCGTGGGTGGGTGCGTTCGAACGGGGAGAGCCCGCCGCGTCGCGTGGTGAGACCGGCCGGAGCTGGAGCTGCCGGAAACGGCGCCGGCGACGAGCAAAAGCGGCGCCGGAGTTCGGGCTGGAGCGGGTGCGGCGTTAGAGCGCGCGAGCGGCCAAACTAACCAGCTAGGCGGGTGCTGCATGATGCGGTCAAGCTAACGGGCATACGCCCATGACCAATTGGTCACCGGAGACCCGCCGGCGACGAACTCCGCGGTGCCGCGTTCGGGCGCGCGTGGGGAAGCAGCTAGGGGGCGCGCGAGAGCGAAAGGACAGGGGAGGAGGGGGAGAAGCTCACCGCGCGGCACACGGAGGCCGGTGAGAGGCTTAGGAGCAGCAGGTCGGCGCCGGGGAAGAAAGGGGTCGCCGGCGACCGAAGTGGAAGACGAGCTCAGTGTGCTCGTTGTAGGGGCTCCGATCTCCAACGGGCTGCACCAGACGAAGCAGCGGGCGACGGCGGTCCTTGGAGACACCGTGGGGCGGCGAGGTGGGCACGGTGGCCGTGTGAACGACGGAGAACGGCGGCGACCGCGTCGGGCGTGGGGAAGGAAGGAGCGGCGCGGATCTGGGGGGGGGACAGAGAGGCGCAGAGGCCGAGAGGTGAGCGGGGGCGAGTGGGAGAGGGGCCCGAGGAGGCGGGGGGCGCTGGCGTCCTTATCCTCCCCCGTCGCCGGCGAGGGGGTGCGGCGGGGACCGGCCCCTGTTCCAACCCCGGTCGGGGGAACAGGGAAGGGGAGGGCGAGTGGGAGAGGTGGGCCGGGGTGGAGCTGGGCCTTTCGGCCGGGGGGGGATGGTGCTGGCCGGCTGGGCCTGGGGTTGGCCCAGTTGGGCCAGGTCCAGTGGGGGGGCTTTTGTTTTTATTTTTTTGTTTTCTGTTTTGTTTTGCATTTTCTTTTATTTATTTTCTTTCACCTTTTAATCCATTTTAAAATACTTAGGCATTTTCTAAAAAGGAGTTTTCTCCACAATATTTACCAGTGTATTATTTGGCACCCACCGAACATTTTTGTTTAAATTTTTGAAAACTTTTATTTTCCACTTTAATTTTAATTGAAGTTTGAATTAGGAGTTTGAAAAGAAATGTGATTCCAATGTGATCAAGCCCTGTTTAGCAACATGATTAGCTTAATCACAGAGAGTTACTGTAGCATGATTCTCGGGGTGTTACAAGGACGCCGACTTCGACTCCGACTGACCATGTCGCCCTCCTCCCTTGGCCACGCGCCCTGCCGAGGGCCTTCCTCGTCAAGCTCTCCATCGGCGCGTTCCCCGTCGCCTCCTTTTTGCCTTCACCCGCCGCACCTGGGAGGAAAGGGGCAAGAACGGGGATCACGGGGCACTTATCTTTTTTTAGTTTTTAAGCCCGCGGGCACTTGTTAGATTTAAACCTTGTAATCCCCTTGCTCATGTTTGCATTCCATATGAACTGTACCTGTTTGGAACGTATTAATGAAAAAGGGTGTTTGCCGGGTTCTTTGTGCGTGAGCGAGGCCCATGCCAAGGAATGAATCCTTGTTATTTTTAAGATAAACATTGCCGCCCGGCAACAGGCCTTGCCGTCCCCTCACTTCATTCACAACCATACTCACGCCCTCGGCGGAGGCAGGGGCGAAGTAGGGTTAGGCCCTTCATTTGCTTCCTTGTCACAGTAACTACAACCAAGTTTCGGCCCAGGGAATAGTTCTTGGGCACAGGAAAGGGGGAGCACGGTGGCCCAGGAATAAACGAGGCTTCATACGTCCCAAATTCACACAGAAATGCATAATAGGGGATAAAGGACTTATCTGGATCTGCAGCCCCCGGCAACCTTGGCTTGCCGTGGTTGGGTGCTTGAATCTGCAGCCCCCAGCAATGGCTTGCCGGGGTCGGGGATGTCGATCCGTCTCCGGGCCCTTAAATGGCTTAGCAGAAATGCCTGTGCAGCCTGCGAACCAAAGAAAAGATTGGAAAGGACGGAAAGACACACACCCGACCTCTATGCTAGGGGTTAGTGGCCGCCGGGCACTATCAACCCAACCAAAGAGAGACTTAACCTAGCATGCATGCTAAAACTTAGGGCGCCAGCGCTTCATTTATTTATGCTTAGGGTCTGCGCCTGGCTTTGTACAAAGGGTTACATGCCTTGTCGGCAAGGCTTGTACAAAAGGTGGCTTGCCGGGGGGCCCGGCAACCGCGCCTTACGGGTAAAACTTGCGAAGATGCTCGATGTTCCAGGAATTGCTTACTGGAATACCATCTTCGGTCTCCAGGCGGACTGCGCCGGGACTGGTGACTCGTATTACCCAATAAGGTCCTTCCCACTTTGGCATCAACTTGTTGGAATTCTTGGCCGACTAAACATGCCGAAGAACAAGGTCGCCTTCCTCAAAGCTTCGAGCATGAACCTTGCGGCTATGGTAGCGGCGCAAGGCTTGCTGGTAGCGCGCTACTCGCACAGCCGCCCGAAGACGATCTTCCTCAAGGAGCGTTGCGTCATCTTGCCGCAATTGCTCTTGCTCAAGCTCATCATAAGCGAGCACTCGGGGTGACCTGTATGTGAGTTCCGTGGGGAGAACTGCTTCTGCCCCGTAAACGAGGGAGAAAGGTGTCTGGCCGGTGGCTCGATTTGGTGTCGTTCTGATCGACCAAAGAACCATCAGCAACTCATCAATCTAGTGCTTTCCACACTTGTGCAGCCTGTCAAAAGCCTTTGTCCTCAGGCCTCGCAGTACTTCAGCATTTGCCCTCTCCGCCTGGCTGTTGCTCCGTGGGTGTGCCACCGAAGCAAAACAGACCTTGCTACCGAGGTCCTGGATGTATTGCATGAAGGTGTGGCTTGTGAACTGCGTGCCGTTGTCGGTGATGACCCTGTTCGGCACACCAAAACGGCAAACTAGCCCCTTGAAGAACTTGACGGCTGACTGTGCTGTCACCTTCCTCACTGCCTCCACTTCGGGCCGCTTCGTGAACTTGTCGAGTGCGACGTACAAGTACTCAAAGCCCCCGATGGCACGGGGGAAGGGGCCCAGTATGTCGAGCCCCCAGACCAAAAATGGCCAGGAGAGAGGGATTGTTTGAAGGGCTTGAGCTGGTTGATGAAGTTTCTTCGAATGGAACTGACATGCTTCACACTTGGTTACTAGCGCAGCTGCATCCTGGAGGGCTGTGGGCCAGAAGAAACCTTGCCGGCAAGGGCCCTTGACCCTATGTGGGAGGCACACATAGCTCCATGTATCTCTGCCAATAGCTCTAGTCCGTCCTCTCGAGGAATGCACTTCAGCCTGACTCCGTTTGGCCTCCTTCTGTACAGGGTATCATCCACAAACTAGTACATGTTGGACCGACGGGCTACTTTCTCTGCTTCTTCCTGCTCCTCGGGGAGTTCTCCTGTTTGGAGGAAACGGACGGTGGGCTGCGCCCATGCCGAAGCCTGGGGCTCGACGGCAAGGACCAAAGGCGCATCTTCGGCCGCAGGGGCAGCTGCCTCTACGGTCAGGGCCTGGGGCCCCGTCGGAGGTAGTTGCCCCTCGGCAAGCTTGGGGTACCCCGCAACCTCCTTGCCGGCGGCTCCTGGGAGCTCGGTGGGAAGGTACTTGCCGGGGCTTGTCTTCCTTCACTTGTTCTGCCCTGCTGATGGCTCTACGGATGGTTGTATTAACTGAAGTACAAAGGTACCTGGTTGCACATGCAACTTGAGGGCAGCGCATTTCGACAGGTCGTCGGCAATGCTGTTCTCCGCTCGGGGAGCATGTTCTGCCTGTAGGCCGTCGAAATGTTCTTCTAACTTCCTCACTTCATTCATGTAGGCCTCCATCAATGGGCTCTGGTAATCCTTGTTGACTTGCTTGACGACGACCTGCGAATCACCCCTGATGATGAGCTTCTTGATTCCGAGGTCTGCCGCGACCGTGAGACCGGCAAGCAACCCCTCGTACTCCGCCGTATTGTTCGTTGATTTTTCCCGGGGGAAGTGCATTTGGATTACGTACTTGAGGTGCTCTCTGGTGGGTGCGATGAGTAGCACGCCAGCACCAGCACCTTGAAGTGAGAAAGCTCCATCAAAATACATAATCCACTCACTGCTCGTCTCCTTGCCGGGAAGGGCGGTCTCTTGAACCTCCTCGTCGGGAGTTGCGGTCCACTCTGCTATGAACTCTGCCAAAGCTCGGCTCTTGATCATTGAAGTACTTTCAAACCTGAGGCCAAAGCTCGATAGCTCCAATGCCCACTCCACAATCCTCCCTGTCGCATCTGGGTTGTGCAAAATCCGTTGAAAAGGGAGGTGGGTGACGACGGTGATCTCGTGCGCTTGGAAATAGTGGCGCAGCTTTCTCGAGGCCATGAGAAGGCCGAAAAGCAGCTTCTGCATTCCAGAATATCTTCACCTAGCCCCCTGCAAGAGGGAACTGACAAAATACACTGGGTGCTGCACCATCTTCTTCTTCTGTCCCACTTCACCCATCCGCTCAGGCTCTGCCTCGCCGGGTTCGGGCCTTGCCGGGGATTCTGGTTCGCCGGCGTCAGGATCTGCCGGGGAAGACCCCGGCCCACCATCCGTCGGCTCTGCTGCAACTGCTGCTTCTCCCTCAGGCTCCCTCTGCGCCACCAGCGCAACACTGACCACTTGATTCGTTGCTGCTAAGTATAGCAGCAATGGCTCTCGTGGTTTAGGCGCGACTAGTATTGGCGTGGAGGAGAGGTACTTCTTCAAATCTTGCAGTGCTGCCTCTGCCTCCGGAGTCCATTTTACTAGACCCGCCTTTTTCAAAACTTTTTCAAAACTTTGAAAAAGGGGAGGGCGCACCCAGCAAATTTGGAGATGAACCTACTCAGGGAAGCAACGCAGCCGGCGAGCCTACGGACGTCTTTGACCCGTTTCGGCGCCTCAATCTGCTCAATCGCTTTGATCTTGTCGGGATTTGCTTCGATTCCGCGTTGAGACACAAAGAACCCGAGAAGTTTGCCAGAGGGGACACCGAACACGCACTTCTCTGGGTTGAGCTTGAGGTTATCTTGCGCAGATTTGCGAATGTTTCTTCTAAATCTTGCACGAGCGTGGCCCTGTCCTTGGTTTTGACCACTATGTCATCCATATAGGCTTCCATATTTCTATGTAGCTGGGGCTCAAAACCAATTTGGACTGCTCGGGCAAACATCGAACCAGCGCTCTTCAACCCGGAAGGCATCCGTACAAAACAGTATGTACCACATGGGGTGATGAACGCGGTCTTCTCTTCATCTTCCTTCATCATGAAGATCTGGTGGTACACTGAATAGGCATCGAGGAATGACAGCAGGTCACACCCGGTAGTGGAGTCTACAATCTAGTCGATGCGTGGAAGAGGGAAAGGATCCTTTGGACAGGCTTTATTGACGTATGTGTAGTCAATACACAGCCTCCATTTCCCGTTTGCCTTACGCACCACCACCGGATTGGCCAACCACGTGGGGTGGAGTACTCCTCTTACCAGGCCTGCCGCCTCCAACTTCCTGAACTCTTCAATGATGAACTCTTGCTGCTCCAAAGCTTGCTTCCTGACCTTCTGCTTGACGGGCCACGCATGAGGACAGACAGCAAGATGGTGCTTAATCGCCTCCCTGGGAACGCCGGGGATGTCAGATGCTTGCCATGCAAATACATCGACATTCGCCTGCAGGAAGGCGACGAGCGCGCTTTCCTGTTTGCTGTCGAGGGTGGAGCTTTGATAGAGGCAAAGGTCTCCCGATGTTTCGATGAGATAGCAATCGTTTTCTGTGGGAGTCGACTTTGACGATCCGACTACGAACGTGCGAAGACGCTGCGCCTTAGAAATCGCTAAAGCAACTTCCGAGGGGTTATTGACCACGCCGTAGCACGATCAACCTGACCACGAGGGTCTATTTCCTGCGAGCAAACGAAGAACAAGCAAGAAACTAAGATTGTAATCTGGATATTGCGAATAAAAGAGGAAAGCTTTATTAATGAAGGTGGGGTTCTGTGATGCCTTTGTCTGGTCGTTGAACACAAACGAAGTACGCGAAGTTGCAGCTATGACGAACTTTTAATCTAAACAAAACCCAAAGTCTAAACGATGCCCTAGGGGCTGTATATATGGGGGAAGAGGGGGGGGGGATTTCGTGGCCCTTGGAGGAGGGGTCCGAAACCCTAACTCTTGTTTCCCCACACATACGGACTCTAAAAACAACCTATATTGAAGTATTTCGAAATTACATGGGCCTGGCCCAAAAATAAGGTGACGCAGCACCTAGAATAGCCTCTGGACGAAAATTATAAAGTGGCATCTTGTATATTTCGTCCAAGGCTTCATGCACTCATTATGGTGGCTTCAAAGTCCTGAAATCATCACTTGAAACTCTGTTCTTGTCTCCCTTGCGCATGCCATCAACTCCATGCTTGTTCTTGCTCCAATGTTCATCCTTCTCCAAGCTAGGCCCTTCATTTGTAAGCAAAACAAATGTATCCAATTTAGGCAGCATCATATTCTCATGAACATTAGAATCATTACCAAGAAATGAAAGTACCTGGTAATTTAATTGGCGTGCGCGAGCTCTAGTAATCGGTCTAGTATGTATAGTAGCAGGGGTTGTGGGTGTAACAATGGTATTGATGTCCTCATCAAGCTTATAGTGAAAGCCCCGCCCGTGTCGTCCTCCTTGACGGACACCTTCTTGGTTTCTGGTGGTGCATCCTTGGACTTTTTGTTCTTGCCGATGGAGCTCTCCGGCACGTCCTAAACGGGAGCAAAACACTCCGAAGAGGTGCGCTTGCCGGAGTGGGTGCAAGAGGTCTTGCCGGAAGGAGTCTTGTCGGAAGGAGTCCTGCCGGCCTTCTTCCTCCCTGGAGCTTCAACGGCAAGAGCAATTGCCCTGGCGGCAGTTGCTGCAACTGCCTCTCGGTAGAGTTGGTTGGTGCAGATGAGTGCGTCTTTCTTGTCAGAGGGGACGGTGATGATGGTCAGCGGCCCCGGCATCTTCAACGTGTTGTAGGCGTAGTGGTACGCCGCCATGAACTTGGCCAACGCTGGGAGGCCAAGGATGCCATTGTATGGCAAGGGGATCTCGGTGACATCAAAGACGATCTTTTCCGTCCTATAGTTCAGCTCGCCCCCAAACATAACGGGCAGCGTGATTTTACCTTTAGGCTGGCTCCTTCCCGGGTTGACCCCTTGAAACGTGCCCATCTCTTCGAGGTCTCCATCAGGAATCTGCAGCTTCTTGATCACAGCGGGCGAGATCAAGTTCAGACCGGCCCCATCATCAACCATCACTTTGGTCACCTTGAGGTCGCGTATTGTTGGTGAAACCAACAACGGCAAACACCCGACCGCAGTTGTGCGGTCAGGGTGATCCTCGGTGTCAAAAACGATGGGCATGCGGGACCACTTCAGTGGCTTCTGGGCATCGAACGACGGCTCCGCCGCAGTGATCTCACGCGCCCACTGCTTGAGCTGGAGGTGTGAGGTGTGCAACGAGGCGCCACCGTCGACGCACATAGCCTCTATAGCCTTCTGGAACTCGTGCTCACCGGATTCATCGTCCTCGTCGTGATCATCATCCTCCTCTTGCTTCTTGTCGCGGCCTCGGGCGGGCCTTTCTTGTTGATTGTCTTTGCCGCGACTACCCCCTTGGCCGCCACGCTTCTTGTCGGATCCCTCAGCACCATCTTGACCCTTCTCCTGGTCTCGCCTTTCATATTAAGCCTTCTGCTTTTCTGCAAGCAGGTCAACTTGTCGGCAGTTCTGGAGGTCATGGCCCTTGGTGCGGTGGATCTTGCAGTAATGCTTGTCGGTGCCTCCTGGCCTGCCAGCGGCCGCCAGGGCCAAGCAGGAGGCACACCCGGCAACCTCCTTGCCGGGGTCGTCAGCCTTGGCCTTTTTGGCGGCGCCAAGCTCGCCGGATCCCTCAACGGCAAGCACAGTCTTGGCCTTGCGCTTCCTATTGCGGCACCGGCCTTTCTTTGTAGGGGCGGCGGTGTCTTCGTCTGTGGAGTCGGTTTCCGCACCGGCGTCCTCACCGGGGTACTTCCTCCCCTCTTCAGCTCGAGCACATCTATCGGCCGGAACATAAAGTTCGGCTACATCTTTGACCTTGTTCATCGCCAACTCTTCACGCATCTTGCGGTTACGCACATTCTGATGGAATGCGCTGATAACGGCGACGGGATGAACATCTGGGATGTTGTACTGCACCCGACTGAACCTCTGTATGTACTTGCGCAGGTTTTCACCTTCTTTCTGGGGGATCATATGCAAATCACTTGCCTGGCCATGAGCTTGGTGGCCTCCGGTGAAGGCGCCAACAAACTCATGACACAAATCCGACCAAGAAGAAATGCAATCCACTAGCAAGTGCATCAACCATGACATGACGTTGGGTTTGAGTGCCAATGGGAAGTAATTGGTAAGCACCTTGTCGTCGCGAGCTCCAGCAGCTTGCATCGCGATGGTGTAGATGCTGAGGAACTCCGACGGGTGGGTCTTGCCGTTGTACTTCTCGCCAACATCGGGCTTGAACGTGCGGTGGGAGGGCCATTGGAACTGCCGCAGCTCTCGGGTAAAGGCTGGACAACCCACCTCGTAAGGCAGGTCGCCGAGGCCCCCCGGCGCCGGGTGGTCCATAGTAGGCCCCGCACGCCGATCTGACTGATGGCGCGTCTCCCGTCGTCGTTCGATGGTAGTTCGAGCGTCTTCCTGGGCCCATTCCCGAAGGACTTGACGTTGGTCGCGGCGTGTTCGCGGGTCGGACGACACTGTGGAAACATTGTCACCGACGTCGAGTTGACGGGCCGGTGGCTGTTGTCGCGGTCGCGGGGGGGAGGGGGGAGAGTGCACCGTGGTCGCAGCGTCTCTGGTCCCCCCACTGCCGACATGCACCGGCTCATCAGGACGCCGGTGCGAGGGTCCCATCGGGAGCGGCTCGTCTTTGTTGGGGAAGTTGACAAGGCCTCGGATGGTGGCTCTCCACTCGTCGAGCTTCTCCGCAGCAGGGGGGAAGTCGAGGAGCAGCTGCACGCACGCCAGCGCTTCTGCTGGCGTAGGCGGCGGCGAGACCTGCGTAGCCGTGACGCGCTCCATCTTCTAACCGAGTTAGAAGGGGCTCTGTCGTGGTCTCGCGGTCGCACGCCGCCTGCACCAGCGTCTGAGCGCGCACGCCGGCCTGGCGTCTTGTGAGTGGCGCACAGGGCTCTTTCCGCGGCGGTGCCCGGGGGCTCCGGCATCGCGGTGTTGCTTGTCACGCGCGACCTGGGAAGGGCGCGGCGCGGGCGCCGGCTGGGGTGCCGTAGAGGCTGCTGCGCCGCCCGCGGGCAGCACGGCCCCGCCCCCGGACCCAGCGGCGCGTGGCTCGTCGTCTCGGATTCGGACGACGCCGCTCGCCTGGCTCCGATCGCCAGAATGTCATGGATGCTCGCGGGCCACGTCCCCGGCCCCATCCGTGGGCACCCAGCCGACTGCTCGCGCTGGCGCGGACGGGCCGGCCCCGGACGAGCCGATCGCTGTGATCCCCTTTTTCTTGGGGGCCACGGTGATGATGAAGTCGGTGTGCTAACCTTCAAACCGGATTTTCACAGCTTGCGCGCCCTACCTGGCGCGCCAAAGATGTCGGGGGAAACGACACCTATGGGATCACGAGGAATCCCTTTTGGTACGGTTGGCAGGCGCAGGGCTGTGGAAAGAGCAGGATTGAGAGATCAACGCGGGGGGGGGGGGGGGGGTTATCCAGGTTCGGGCCGCAAGTGACGCGTAATACCCTACTCCTTCTGGTTTCTATTTATCTGGTGTTCTTGGACTAGCTACAAGGCGTGCAGGGTCCAAAAAGTCCGAATCCTCTCCCAGTATGCCGCGGGCCTCCTTTTATAGACAAAGGGGCTGCCACAGTGGCACACATGAGGTGGAAAGCTATACAGTGGTCGAGTCTATCCTCTGGCACCGTCGGACAAACACATTTAATGCGTTGCCGACATGCCCTTCTTGCTTTATCGGGGACGGCAAGGAAGCTCGTCCCAGCTATCGCCGCCTCGCCTGGCTTTGACGCGCGTCCGAACTGACGAGGCGGGTAGTGCCACGCTGGCTGGCTGCTGAGTTGGTGCGGTGGCAGAGCCTTCACGAAGATCTGCATGCCACCACGCAGGTGCTTGCTGAGTTGGCCTAGATGCCGCACGTCGCCACGCAGGTGTTCGCCTAGTTGGTGGGCTGGCAGCTGCATGGGGACGGCGGCGGGTGATGAAGCTATGTACCTGGGGTAGGGTCATAGGCCTAACCTAGACACTCTCCCCTAGGACATCACCCTAAACCCAGAAGCATTCGAGGGATACCATCATCCACTCGACTAGAAGCATTCCACTCGGAAGACTCGAAGTCATTCGACCGCAGCAATTGTCACTCGACGACCAGAAGACCTAAAGCCACTCTGTATAGCAACGGTCAGACGTTTACTCTGTAGACTTAATGGTCATTTATGTCACTTTATTACTGGCGTTACCAGAAAGGCCCCATCTTTATGTATCTTAAACCCTGTGTAACTGAGGGCCGGAGGGGTCAGGCGTACTCTATATAAGCCACCCCCCTCCTCAGGGACAAGGGTTCGCACACTCTGTAACTCAACACACATATAATCCAGTCGACCGCCTTCGGGCACCGAGATGTAGGGCTATTACTTCCACCGTGAAGGGCCTGAACTCGTAAATCTTGTGTGTACAACTTCACCATAGCTGGGATCTTGCCTCCTCATACCTACCCCCATTCTACTGTCAGTCTTAGTACCACGACAGTTGGCGCCCACCGTGGGGCAGGTGTCTTAGCGACTTTTTGGCGAGGTTGCGATTTTTCCGATTCCCATCATCATGGTTTCCGGCGGTGGATTGGCCGAGGGCCGCGAGATCCGTCTCGGTGCGCTCGTCTTCGTTGCCGACGAATCCGCCTGGCTTCAGGAAGCTCCCCTCGATGTCGAGACGCTCCCTGTCCGTGGGGCGACACACTTTCGCGCGTGCGTTCGCGGCGTCCTTCTCCGGCAGCCGTCGACCCAGTATCGGTCGGCTCCCATGGTGTCCTCGCTCCCCGCTGTTCGCCGGCGCAAGCGATCCGGTCGGTCGCGGCTTCAACGGTGGGTGAAACACACGATGGCTCGTTAGTCGGCCAGCCCACAAGTCGCGGCTATCAAGCCCGACGAAACTCTCTACGGCCTATTTGACCTGTCGACTGGCTCCGTCGAGACCGCATCCGAGTGCGATAGCAGCGACCCCGCGGCTGAAGTCCTGATGGTCGACGGACCACGTAGTCCGCCTGGCTTCCGCCGCGACGGCGGTGGTGATGGTGGCAGCGATCCGTCACGTGCTCACGAAGAGTACCACCCCGAGCCTCTTTCTTCGCAGCAGAGGGAAGAGCTTCGCTGCTGCAACATGGATGCGCTCCACACGCCCATCGTTGGGGAAACCTCCGAGGCCCGGGCCTTGGAGGAGGCGCGCCTGGCCAACTTGGCTGAGCGCACTCGACTGGAGGACCTTCAGCATGCACTCGATGAGCGTGCTCGGCTGCGGATTCCTGAGTCCAGTCGACGACAGCTTTTTCCGCCTCAACCTCAGGTATACCGCACTCTGATTCAAAATCTACAGCTGCAGCCCGAATAGCAGAGTCAATTCAGCCTTCCCAGTCGGAGGCTGGAAGAGGTTTGATGCAGATCCGGGCCTTACTCCGGGCAGCAGGAGAGCAGAACACAACAGTGTCCCAGTTGCGGGATAGGATTCGTAGCAGGGCTGTGATGGCAGATACAGTTCAGTCGGCCCACAACCCAAGATCGCCCCCGCGGCGTGAGGGACGTGGGCACCGGCAAGATCAATACAGAAACCACAAGCAGTATGATCACCGACTCGGACGCGATGACCATCGTCGAGTGCCCACACCTCCTCCGAGGAGTGGATCATATGTGCCTCAGCAATATGATGACAAACGCCCTCACAGTGGTGAGCGAAGAGTACCAGTCGACCCAAGGGAGCCAGGCTTTGATGTGAGATCTATTCTCGTACAAGGTCTAGTCGACAGGAACAGAGCACACAGAGAGGGCCTTGACAGAGATCACCCGACTGGCAGCAGAGTGCATGTTTCAGGTCCAGAGTGTTTCAGCAGAGCCATCAGGGCCGCAGTGATTCCTCCCAACTCCAGGTTGGCGACTGGAGTCAGCAAGTTTACTAGTGAGTCCAAGCCTGACGCTTGGCTTGAGGATTACCGAGTGGCTGTACAGATTGGTGGCGGCAATGATGAAGTGGCCATGAAGCACCTTCCTCTGATGTTGGAAGGCTCGGCCAGGGCATGGTTGACTCAGTTAGCACCTGGCAGTATATTCAGTTGGGAGGAACTCGCCCGAGTGTTTGTTAGAACTTTTGAGGGTACTTGCAAACGGCCAACAGGGTTAACAGAATTGCAGCATTGCGTGCAAAAACCGAATGAAACTCTGAGAGATTTCATTCAGAGGTGGACCACTTTGCATCATACAGTGGAAAATGTGTCCGAGCATCAAGCAGTTTGTGCCTTCAAGGAAGGCGTTAAGTATCGAGAGTTAGTCCTGAAATTCGGTCGGACGGGAGATATGTCCGTGACTTGGATGATGGAAATAGCCACTCGGTACGCAAACGGAGAAGAAGAAGATCGACTCCGCAGTGGAAAGGGTAAGCCAGTCGCCCAGGACACCAGAGGGGGTCAGAAACAGAAGCGCAAAGCCGAGCCAGCTGCTCCTGGTGAAGCTTTAGTCGTGGCTCAAGGAAAGTTCAAGGGGAAGCCCAAAGGGCCCTGGACCCCCAAGAAAGTGAAAGATCAAGCCGAAAATGATGTGTTGGATTTACCATGCCACATTCACACCAAGAAGGATGAAGAAGGCAATCTGATTTATCCTAAGCATACCATTCGATAGTGTCGGGTTCTGATCCAGCAGTTCCGAGAGAAACAACCTAATGAGAAGGAAAAGGAATCAGACAAGGATGAGGACAAAGAGGAAGATGACGGTTTTCCCAATGTCAATTCCACCCTAGTGATTTTTGCTGATGTTGAGAGCAAAAGTCGACTGAAAGTGATCAACAGAGAAGTGAATATGGTTGCTCCGGCAACGACAACATACCTGAAGTGGTCACAAACAACTATCACATTCGACCAGTCTGATCACCCTGCTCGCATAGCCACTCCTGGGAGGCAAGCGTTGGTGGTCGACCCAGTTGTTGGAGGCACTCGACTGACCAAAGTGCTAATGGATGGTGGTAGCGGCCTGAATATCCTTTATGCTGAAACATTGAAGGGGATGGGCATTCCGATGTCCAAACTTAGTGAGAGCAACATGAGCTTTCACAGCATCATCCCTGGCAAGAAGGCTGAATCACTCGGCCAGATAACCCTTGACGTGGTTTTCGGTGATTCCAAGAATTACCGTAAGGAGAAGTTGACATTTGAAGTAGTGGATTTCCAGAGTGCTTATCATGCTATTTTGGGAAGGCCTGCATATGCACGTTTTATGGCTCGACCATCTTACATGTATCTCAAATTGAAAATGCCTGGCCCCAAAGGAGTGATCACGGTCACTGGCAATCGGCAGAAGGCAGAGGAATGCTTCCAGAAGGGTTCTAAAATTGCCGATGCACAGATGGCAGCAGTTGAAATGCAAGAGTATCAGAAAAATGCAGATCCGAGTGATTTGTTGCGAGCCAAGAAGCCTGCCACAGATTCTGCGTTTCAGTCGTCCGGTGAAACAAAGCCGATTCATATTCACCTGACTGATCCTAATGCTGCTCCTACTCATATCTCAACATCACTCGACAACAAATAGGAAGAAGCGCTCATCCAGTTCCTCCGTGAGAACTGGGACATCTTCGCATGGAAACCTTCTGACATGCCGGGTGTACCCAGGGGACTGGCTGAGCACCGTTTGCGAGTCGACCCAAAAGTGAAACCAGTCAAGGAACATCTTCGACGGTCCGCCGTACAGAAGAGAAAGGCAATTGGCGAGGAAGTGGCTCAGCTCCTGGCAGCTGAGTTCATCCGAGAGATTTACCACTCCGAGTGGCTCGCCAATGTTGTCATGGTCCCCAAGAAGGACGACTCACTTCGTATGTGCATTGACTTCAAGCATATCAATCGGGCCTGCCCGAAAGATCATTTCCCTCTCCCCCGTATCGACCAAATCGTCGACTCAACTGCGGGGTGTGAGCGTTTGTCTTTTCTAGACGCTTATTCCGGGTATCATCAGATCCGACTGTATGGACCCGATGAGATAAAAACAGCTTTCATCACTCCATTCGGGTGCTTTTGTTATGTCACCATGCCATTCGGTCTCAAGAATGCTGGCGCCACATTTATGAGGATGATTCAGAAGTGCCTGCTCACTCAAATCAGTCGGAATGTGGAGGCATATATGGATGACATTGTGGTCAAGTCGCGTAAAGGTTCCGACCTGCTGACTGACCTCGCTGAAACCTTTGCCAACCTGAGAAGGTATGATATCAAGCTTAATCCGTCGAAATGCACATTCGGAGTTCTAGGAGGAAAGTTACTCGGTTTTCTCGTTTCTGAACAAGGGATCGACGCGAACCCAGAGAAAGTTGGGGCCATACTCCGGATGAAACACCCTGTGCGTGTGCATGACGTTCAGAAGCTTACTAGTTGCTTGGCCGCCTTGAGTCGATTCATATCTCGCCTCAGTGAAAAGGCATTGCCTCTTTACCGACTGATGAAGAAATCTTACAAGTTCGGGTGGACTCCTGAAGCTGATGCAGCGTTTGCGGAACTCAAAACCCTGCTTTCCACCCAGCCGGTGCTTGCTGCCCCAATCAGCAAAGAGCCTTTACTGCTTTATATTGCAGCCACTAGACAAGTTGTCAGTACAGTGCTCATGGTCGAGCGGGAAGAAGAAGGAAAAACCTATAAAGTTCAGCGCCCAGTGTACTATATTTCTGAAGTCTTGACTCCATCCAAGCAAAGATATCCACATTATCAGAAGCTTGTCTATGGAATTTACATGACCACGAAGAAGGTTGCACACTATTTTTCTGATCATTCAATTACAGTCATCAGCGACGCACCATTGTCAGAAATTATGAACAATAGAGATGCAACTGGTCGAGTGGCAAAGTGGGTGATTGAACTTCTTCCATTGGATATCAAGTTTGAGGCAAATAAAGCTATCAAGTCCCAAGCAATAGTAGATTTCCTTGCCGAGTGGGTTGAGCAGCAACAACCGACTCAGATTCATTCGGAGCACTGGACCATGTTCTTTGATGGATCCAAGATGTTGAATGGTTCTGGTGCTGGGGTGGTATTGGTATCCCCCCGAGGAGACAGACTCAGCTATGTTCTTCAGATTCATTTTGATTCCTCCAACAACGAAGCTGAATATGAAGCACTTCTGTACGGGTTGCGTATGGCCATTTCACTCGGCGTCCGTCGCCTAATGGTCTACGGTGACTCAGATTTTGTGGTTAATCAAGTGATGAAGGAGTGGGACGCCAGGAGCCCGGCTATGACTGGCTATTGTAATGCAGTGAGAAAGTTAGAAAAGAAGTTTGAGGGGTTAGAGCTCCATCATATACCCCGACTGAAAAATCAAGCAACTGATGATTTGGCAAAGATAGGTTCCAAGCATGAGCCTATTCCCAGTAATGTGTTCTTGGAGCATCTTCACACACCGTCTGTCCAAGAGGATCCCTTCACGGAGGAGCCCCCACAACCTAAGAGCCCTACTGAAGTCGAAGTCCCAGCCGTGGTCGACTTGGTTATGGAAGTTTTGGTCGTCATTCCCGATTGGACAGTGCTGTACATTGCATATATTCTCAGGAAAGAGCTCCCAGAGGATGAAGAAGAGGCCCGTCAGATTGTCCGTCGATCCAAAGCTTTCACAGTAATGGGTGGACAGCTTTACAGAGAAAGTGTTACCAGAGTTGCTCAGAAGTGCATAACACCAGAAGAAGGTCGAGTGATCTTCAACGATATCCACTCGGGGACCTGTGGTCACCATGCGTCCTCTCGGACCATTATGGCCAAAGCATATCGAGCGGGTTTTTATTGGCCGCGAGCAAATGAAATGGCAAAAGACATAGTCGACAAATGTGAAGGTTGCCAGTTCTACTCCAACATGTCTCACAAGCCTGCATCATCCTTGAAGACCATTCCACTCGTCTGGCCCTTTGCTGTTTGGGGATTAGATATGGTTGGACCTCTGAGGACTGGCATAAGTGGCTTCACCCATGTGCTCGTAGCAGTCGACAAGTTCACCAAATGGATTGAAGCCAAGCCTATCAAGAATCTCGAAGCAAGTGCTGCCGTCAGCTTCATCAGAGAGTTAACATTCAGATATGGTGTCCCGCACAACATCATCACAGATAATGGGTCGAACTTCGATTCTGATGAGTTCAGAGCCTTTTGCGCTTCCCAGGGCACTCGGGTCGACTATGCTTCAGTCACTCATCCCGAGTCGAATGGACAAGCCAAAAGAGCAAACGGATTGACTCTCAAAGGACTGAAACCCCGATTGATGCATGACCTCAAGCATGCAGCAGGCGCTTGGGTCGATGAACTTCCATCAGTTCTTTGGGGATTGACGACGACTCCTAACCGGTCGACTGGTCGAACTCCATTCTTCCTAGTCTATGGGGCTGAAGCTGTCCTTTCGAGTGACTTGAAGATGAAGCAAAACAGGCTCAGCAAGATGCAGTTGATCTCCTAGAAGAGGAAAGAGAGATGGCCTTAATCCGGTCGACCATTTATCAGCAAGACCTGCGTTGGTTCCACGCCAGAAACGAGAGAGGTCGAGCATTTCAAGAGGGAGACTTGGTCCTTCGAGTAGATCAGCAGAAACCTCATAAGCTTGCTCCTGCTTGGGAAGGCCCCTTCATCATCACCAAAGTGCTCCACAACGGAGCATATCACCTTTACAATGTCGAGCACAATAAAGAAGATCCACGCACTTGGAATGTGGAGCTGCTCCGCCCCTTTTATAGTTAAGCATTCAGACTGTTGAGATGTAATAAGAAATACCTTCTAGTTTGATTATCAAAGACACAGTTTTACAGTCGCCTAAATGATTGTTGTTTTTTTCTTATGTGTCCTAAATCCCCCAGTGGGTGCCTTAGCTTAGCTACGAATCCGTTTCGCCTAAGTTCCAAAAAAGAAAATCCTGCCGAGTGATGAGCAAGCCTCTCACTCGGAGGCTTAGCTGCGAATCCGTTTCGCCTAAGTTTGAAAAATCCTACCGAGTGGTGAGCAACCCTCTCACTCGAGGGCTTAGCTGCAGTCCAGTACTCGCCTAAGTTTAAAAAATCCTACCGAGTGGTGAGCAACCCTCTCACTCGGGGGCTTAGCTGCAGTCCAGTACTCGCCTAAGTTTAAAAAATCCTACAGAGTGGTGAGCAACCCTCTCATTCGGGGGCTTAGCTGCAGTCCAGTACTCGCCTAAGTTTAAAAAATCCTACCGAGTGGTGAGCAACCCTCTCACGCGGGGGCTTAGCTGCAGTCCAGTACTCGCCTAAGTTTGAAAAATCCTACCGAGTGGTGAGCAACCCTCTCACTCGGGGGCTTAGCTGCAGTCCAGTACTCGCCTAAGTTTAAAAAATCCTACCGAGTGGTGAGCAACCCTCTCACTCGGGTGCTTAGCTGCAGTCCAGTACTCGCCTAAGTTTGGAAAATCCTATCGAGTGATGAGCAACCCTCTCACTCGGGGACTTAGCTGCAGTCCGGTACTCGCCTAAGTATAAAACACGTTCGGAGTGAGAACCGATATTCTCTCGGGGACTTGGCCACACGCTCCATCCCGATCCACAAGGACGACGAGGTGCAGGTCGACCGCGACCTTCTCCTCAGAGCTGCGCCATAAATACAATGTGCAACACATCCCGATCCGCAAGGACGACGAGGTGCAGGTCGACTGCGAACTTCTCCTCAGAGTTGCGCCACAAGTACAATGGGCATTCCATCCTGATCCGCAAGGACGACGAGCTGCAGGCCGACTGCGACCTTCTACTTAGAGTTGCGCCACAAGTACAATGTGCGCTCCATCCCGATCCGCAAGGGCGACGAGGTGCAGGTCGACTGCGGCCTTCTCCTTAGAGTTGTGCCATAAGTACAATGTGCGCTCCATCCTGATCCACAAGGACGACGAGGTGCAGGTCGACTGTGACCTTCTCCTCAGAGCTGCATCACAAGTACAAAGACTATTCCGAGTGAAGAACAAGTTCCACTCAAAGACGAACACAAGCATATTCAGAGATAAACCAAGTTCAGATAAATCCTAAGGTTCCAGACCACGGATTAAAGTACTCAGGCATCAAGCCCGAAGGAGTTTAACGGTTACAAAATCACTCGATATTCCGAGGAAAATTTAAAGGTGAGGCATAAAGTTTGTTCACTCTGCAGGAGGTGGGCTAGCAGGCTGGACAAACTCGTCCAGGTCGATTCCGTCAGCAACCCGAGTGGCGGCAACAATGAAGGTTTCCATGAAGGATTGGAAGTCGTGCCTTTTGGTATTGGCGACCTTGATTGTTGTTAGCTTCTCTTCTCGTGCTTCCTTGCAGTGGACACGAACTAGAGACAGAGCCACATCAACACCGCACCGAGCAGAAGATTTCTTCCATTCCTGCACTCGACCGGGAACCTCATTAAGTCGAGCCATCAGAGACTCGAGGTCATTTTGGAGCACCGCCCTTGGCCAGAGTGTGGTGTCGATCCGCGACATCGCCACTTTCAGTCGAGCAAGATAGTCGACAACACCAGCGACACGGGATTCTAGTCGGAGCATGTTCATTGCAGCTTCGTCCTTTACAGGAGAGAGGATGGGGTCCAAGCTTGTCTCAACTCACCCAGTTTCTTCCTCGAAGTTCTGGCAAAATTCTGCACACACAATACAATGATGAGTCAATGGTTATATATCGAGTCTACAGCAACAAGTCAGTCGGACAAAGGAAAGCACCTTCAAGCATGATGAACAGCTTCTTGGCAAGCCCTCCCAGATAGTTCTCCAGGTCGTCCCTCTTGCGAGCAATGCCTTCCATCTTTTCGGTCAGATTCTTCTTGTCCTTCTTCAGACGAGTCGCCTCCTTGTTGGCTTCATCGACCCAAGTTTTCAGCTTGGCATTCTCTTCGTCCAGTTTGCCGACTGAAGCCAACTTCTGGTCAGCGAGTGCAGTTTTCTCGTCGGCTTCTTTCTGCGTGGCTGCAATGTCCAGATCCTTCTTCGCCAGAGCTTGGTTTATTGTTTCTGAAAGAAATAACACTCGGTTCAGAAAAAGCAAATAACACCTGGTTCAGCAACTGAGCAGTCGACAAATTCTTCATACCAGCAACTTCATCCTTGGCCTTCTGCAAGTTCGTCTTGGCTAGCTCCAGATCGCGATTGAGCTGAATCTTCTTCTGCTCCAGGTCAGCAAAACGAGCTCCAAGTTCACAGGATTTCTGTAATCAAAGGACAGTCAGTCGGCAAGTGAAAAGATTGGTTACTTCAGAACAATAGAGTGATAAATTCAACAGGTTCTAAGACTACTGCCGAATCAAACATCCAACAGTAGTCTCGGGGACTACACCCAGTGGGTGCACTTAGCGTGCCCCCACTGGTCCAGTTTCCACTCGACATGGTCTGTCCAGGCCGAGTGTAAAAAAGAAAGAAAGAAGAAGGTGATTCTCAGACCATAGTCGAATGCCCGCAGTCAACTATGGTCTCGGGGACTACACCCAGTGGGTGCACTTAGCGTGCCCCCACTGGTCCAGTTTCCACTCGACACGATCCGTCCAGGCCGAGTGAGAAAATTCCGACTCTCAGACCACAGTCGACTACCCGCAGTCAACTATGGTCTCGGGGACTACACCCAGTGGGTGCACTTAGCGTGCCCCCACTGGTTCAAAGAATCAATCGACATAACTTAGTCGACTCAAGACACAAATCTACTCAACGGCATGTCAAAACACCCAGTGGGTGTACCAATGCAAAACACAGACTGATGGAAAGACCCTTCAAAGAAAGTTTTCAGGTAGCATATCCTAACAGAACAAACGACAAGCTAAAGAGTCAGTCGGTAATCTACTAACCTGGACGTTGCTCTGGAGAGCTGAGCTGGCATCATAAGCAGCTTGGCTGGCCTCCCGGACCATCTTCATCTGCTCCATCATAATGCCCGATTGACGTATAGCCTCCTTGGCAGCACCCACCTGGTCCTCTGGGACGTGATGTGCAGCAAAAAGTGAAGATGGGTCAGCTGGAGTCTGCGTGGTTGACGCTGAAGGCTGAGCACTCGACAGTGGTATGGCGAAGGTGACAGAAGTCCGATTGGCATCGCCGGCCTCCTGGATTACCGGTTCCATCACCGGCGTCGACTGAGGCGTCTTACCAGTTGGCGTCTTCCTGTTTCTTCTTCCCAAGGGCCTCAACGGCACATCCTCGTCGTCGTCTGGAAGATCAATGACATTGGGAGGAGCTGCAAAAGATCAGTCGCCAGAATTCAGTCGACCGCAGTTAAATCGGCAAAACAAAGACAAGATTTCGAAGGTCATACCTGGGTTAGAAGTAACCGCATCTTCCATGTCCTCGTCCTCATTTTTGTAAGCAGAAGTCCCAGAGGTAGCGACACTGCTGGTTCCAATATTCATTCGGTCAAACCAAGAAAAGAGTAGACAGCACAGAACCTCGGGTAAAAAATGAAGACAAAACACTCACGCAGAAGCAACGGGGATATCGATTTTGATTTTGGGCAGGGTCTTCCGAGACTTCGATGCTACAACTTTGGACTGCTTCGGGGCCTTCTCAGTCGGCGCTGGAGAAGACGTCCGAGGGCGCTTCGAGGTCTGTCCAGTAGGCGCATTCGCTTTGCCACGGATACTCGCCGGGTCATGGGAGTGCTTGGATCGCCTTTCGGTGCGAGGAGGCGAGTCGACTTCCTCGCCGTCGCTAGAGTCGTGTTCTCCTCTGTCAGAATGCCACTCGCCGCTCTCGCCTTCGCTCGCCTCCCCTTCCGGGTCCTGCTCCTGCTCTCCGTTGGGCATCGAGTACATCTCAGTAAGGGCCTGAAAGACAACAAGTGGAACAAATGTCAGTCGATTGGCAAAAAGCAATTACATGATAGATCAAGAAAACACTCGGAAGTTTAGAGTTGGACCTTGTCTGGTTCATATGAGTTGTCGAGTGGAGGGATTCTCCTGGACCCCCTGGGGTTATCCTTGTTGCCAGTGATGCCCCTCAACCACTGCTCCACCGTATCCTCGTCGACTTCCTCTGGGTGGATCCGAGTGGTATCATCGATGCCCGAATACATCCACATCGGATGGTCGCAAGCTTGAAGCGGCTGAATGCATCATCTGAGGAAGACCTCCAGCAGATCCATGCCAGTCACGCCATCACGAACGAGCTGGACCACTCGCTCGACCAGCACCTTCACCTCCACTTTCTCCGCCGGAGTCACTTTCAAGGCAGAGGGCTTCTCGACTCGAGCCATGGAAAAGGGGGAAGCCCAGTCGGCTGGCCTGGAGTCGGCTGGTCTTTGCAGTAGAACCAGGTCGACTGCCACCCTCTGACTGACTCGGGGAGAATCATGGCTGGGAAAGTACTCTTACCTCTCATTTGGACCCCAAGACCCCCACACATCTAGATCAAATGTGTCCTCTCATCACTCGGATTGGCCTTTTTGACCGACTGAGAACGACAGGTGAAAATGTGTTTGAAGAGACCCCAGTGTGGTCGACAACCCAGGAAATTCTCGCACATGGACACGAATGCAGCAAGGTATACGATGGTGTTGGGGGAAAAGTGGTGAAGTTGTGCTCCAAAGAATTTCAAGAAACCTCAGAAGAAAGGATGGGGAGGCAAAGAAAAACCACGGTCGACATGGGTGGCGAGGAGGACACACTCACCCTCCTGCGGCCGCGGCTCGGTCTCGTCCTTCGGGAGCCGCCTTGATCCGTGGGGAATCAGTCCCCCCTCAACCAGATCATTGATGTCGTCTTGCCGGATCGTCGACCGAATCCAATCGCCCTGGATCCAGCCGCGCGGCAGGCCAGATCTCGACGAAGATCTGCCCCGACTGGTCTTCTTCCCCTTCGCCTTCGCCATCGCCTTCTTCGCGCGCTCCAAGGTCGCCGTATTCTCTTTCCCCATTGCAGCGGACGAAGCTCGAGCGAGCCGGCGGCGCCAAGAGCAGAAGTGGATATGGTGGAGAAACAGAGGAGAAAGGGGGAGAATGAGGCGCACTATGCAGAAAACCCCAGCCGCGTCGCCTTATATGAGGTCTTCTCCCGAGTGGCTGACTTGTGGGTCCAAGCAATCCCGTCAAATCCCACAACAGTCGCGTGCGTGGTACGTGGCGAAAAAGGTGGCGCGGGGATCGAGGCACCCCTGCCTAATCTTCTCCGATTATCGCGGCCTCCTCCGGCCCGCGCGCTTCCCGAAATTCGAATCCCACAAGATCCGCAAGCAGCAGAGCAACCTGTCAGACGGAAGATTTTTTCCATATCAACACTCGAAGCTTTTCAGTAAAAGTTCACTCGACAAACTTCTCCTCAGAGTTGCGCCACAAGTACAATGGGCATTCCATCCTGATCCGCAAGGACGACGAGCTGCAGGCCGACTGCGACCTTCTACTTAGAGTTGCGCCACAAGTACAATGTGCGCTCCATCCCGATCCGCAAGGGCGATGAGGTGCAGGTCGACTGCGGCCTTCTCCTTAGAGCTGTGCCATAAGTACAATGTGCGCTCCATCCTGATCCACAAGGACGACGAGGTGCAGGTCGACTGTGACCTTCTCCTCAGAGCTGCATCACAAGTACAAAGACTATTCCGAGTGAAGAACAAGTTCCACTCAAAGACGAACACAAGCATATTCAGAGATAAACCAAGTTTAGATAAATCCTAAGGTTCCAGACCACGGATTAAAGTACTCAGGCATCAAGCCCGAAGGAGTTTAACGGTTACAAAATCACTCGGTATTCCAAGGAAAATTTAAAGGTGAGGCATAAAGTTTGTTCACTCCGCAGGAGGTGGGCTAGCAGGCTCGACAAACTCGTCCAGGTCGATTCCGTCAGCAATCCGAGTGGCGGCAACAATGAAGGTTTCCATGAAGGATTGGAAGTCGTGCCTTTTGGTATTGGCGACCTTGATTGTTGTTAGCTTCTCTTCTCGTGCTTCCTTGCAGTGGACACGAACTAGAGACAGAGCCACATCAACACCGCACCGAGCAGAAGATTTCTTCCATTCCTGCACTCGACCGGGAACCTCATTAAGTCGAGCCATCAGAGACTCGAGGTCATTTTGGAGCGTCGCCCTTGGCCAGAGTGTGGTGTCGATCCGCGACATCGCCACTTTCAGTCGAGCAAGATAGTCGACAACACCAGCGACACGGGATTCTAGTCGGAGCATGTTCATTGCAGCTTCGTCCTTTACAGGAGAGAGGATGGGGCCGAAGCTTGTCTCAACTCACCCAGTTTCTTCCTCGAAGTTCTGGCAAAATTCTGCACACACAATACAATGATGAGTCAATGGTTATATATCGAGTCTACAGCAACAAGTCAGTCGGACAAAAGAAAGCACCTTCAAGCATGATGAACAGCTTCTTGGCAAGCCCTCCCAGATAGTTCTCCAGGTCGTCCCTCTTGCGAGCAATGCCTTCCATCTTTTCGGTCAGATTCTTCTTGTCCTTCTTCAGACGAGTCGCCTCCTTGTTGGCTTCATCGACCCAAGTTTTCAGCTTGGCATTCTCTTCGTCCAGTTTGCCGACTGAAGCCAACTTCTGGTCAGCGAGTGCAGTTTTCTCGTCGGCTTCTTTCTGCGTGGCTGCAATGTCCAGATCCTTCTTCGCCAGAGCTTGGTTTATTGTTTCTGAAAGAAATAACACTCGGTTCAGAAAAAGCAAATAACACCTGGTTCAGCAACTGAGCAGTCGACAAATTCTTCATACCAGCAACTTCATCCTTGGCCTTCTGCAAGTTCGTCTTGGCTAGCTCCAGATCGCGATTGAGCTGAATCTTCTTCTGCTCCAGGTCAGCAAAACGAGCTCCAAGTTCACAGGATTTCTGTAATCAAAGGACAGTCAGTCGGCAAGTGAAAAGATTGGTTACTTCAGAACAATAGAGTGATAAATTCAACAGGTTCTAAGACTACTGCCGAATCAAACATCCAACAGTAGTCTCGGGGACTACACCCAGTGGGTGCACTTAGCGTGCCCCCACTGGTCCAGTTTCCACTCGACATGGTCTGTCCAGGCCGAGTGTAAAAAAAGAAAAGAAAGAAGAAGGTGATTCTCAGACCACAGTCGAATGCCCGCAGTCAACTATGGTCTCGGGGACTACACCCAGTGGGTGCACTTAGCGTGCCCCCACTGGTCCAGTTTCCACTCGACACGATCCGTCCAGGCCGAGTGAGAAAATTCCGACTCTCAGACCACAGTCGACTACCCGCAGTCAACTATGGTCTCGGGGACTACACCCAGTGGGTGCACTTAGCGTGCCCCCACTGGTTCAAAGAATCAATCGACATAACTTAGTCGACTCAAGACACAAATCTACTCAACGGCATGTCAAAACACCCAGTGGGTGTACCAATGCAAAACACAGACTGATGGAAAGACCCTTCAAAGAAAGTTTTCAGGTAGCATATCCTAACAGAACAAACGACAAACTAAAGAGTCAGTCGGTAATCTACTAACCTGGACGTTGCTCTGGAGAGCTGAGCTGGCATCATAAGCAGCTTGGCTGGCCTCCCGGACCATCTTCATCTGCTCCATCATAATGCCCGATTGACGTATAGCCTCCTTGGCAGCACCCACCTGGTCCTCTGGGACGTGATGTGCAGCAAAAAGTGAAGATGGGTCAGCTGGAGTCTGCGTGGTTGACGCTGAAGGCTGAGCACTCGACAGTGGTATGGCGAAGGTGACAGAAGTCCGATTGGCATCGCCGGCCTCCTGGATTACCGGTTCCATCACCGGCGTCGACTGAGGCGTCTTACCAGTTGGCGTCTTCCTGTTTCTTCTTCCCAAGGGCCTCAACGGCACATCCTCGTCGTCGTCTGGAAGATCAATGACATTGGGAGGAGCTGCAAAAGATCAGTCGCCAGAATTCAGTCGACCGCAGTTAAATCGGCAAAACAAAGACAAGATTTCGAAGGTCATACCTGGGTTAGAAGTAACCGCATCTTCCATGTCCTCGTCCTCATTTTTGTAAGCAGAAGTCCCAGAGGTAGCGGCACTGCTGGTTCCAATATTCATTCGGTCAAACCAAGAAAAGAGTAGACAGCACAGAACCTCGGGTAAAAAATGAAGACAAAACACTCACGCAGAAGCAACGGGGATATCGATTTTGATTTTGGGCAGGGTCTTCCGAGACTTCGATGCTACAACTTTGGACTGCTTCGGGGCCTTCTCAGTCGGCGCTGGAGAAGACGTCCGAGGGCGCTTTGAGGTCTGTCTAGTCGGCGCATTCGCTTTGCCACGGATACTCGCCGGGTCATGGGAGTGCTTGGATCGCCTTTCGGTGCGAGGAGGCGAGTCGACTTCCTCGCCGTCGCTAGAGTCGTGTTCTCCTCTGACAGAATGCCACTCGCCGCTCTCGCCTTCGCTCGCCTCCCCTTCCGGGTCCTGCTCCTGCTCTCCGTTGGGCATCGAGTACATCTCAGTAAGGGCCTGAAAGACAACAAGTGGAACAAATGTCAGTCGATTGGCAAAAAGAAATTACATGATAGATCAAGAAAACACTCGGAAGTTTAGAGTTGGACCTTGTCTGGTTCATATGAGTTGTCGAGTGGAGGGATTCTCCTGGACCCCCTGGGGTTATCCTTGTTGCCAGTGATGCCCCTCAACCACTGCTCCACCGTACCCTCGTCGACTTCCTCTGGGTGGATCCGAGTGGTATCATCGATGCCCGAATACATCCACATCGGATGGTCGCAAGATTGAAGCGGCTGAATGCATCATCAGAGGAAGACCTCCAGCAGATCCATGCCAGTCACGCCATCACGAACGAGCTGGACCACTCGCTCGACCAGCACCTTCACCTCCGCTTTCTCCGCCGGAGTCACTTTCAAGGCAGAGGGCTTCTCGACTCGAGCCATGGAAAAGGGGGGAAGCCCAGTCGGCTGGCCTGGAGTCGGCTGGTCTTTGCAGTAGAACCAGGTCGACTGCCACCCTCTGACTGACTCGGGGAGAATCATGGCTGGGAAAGTACTCTTACCTCTCATTTGGACCCCAAGACCCCCACACATCTAGATCAAATGTGTCCTCTCATCACTCGGATTGGCCTTTTTGACCGACTGAGAACGACAGGTGAAAATGTGTTTGAAGAGACCCCAGTGTGGTCGACAACCCAGGAAATTCTCGCACATGGACACGAATGCAGCAAGGTATACGATGGTGTTGGGGGAAAAGTGGTGAAGTTGTGCTCCAAAGAATTTCAAGAAACCTCGGAAGAAAGGGTGGGGAGGCAAAGAAAAACCACGGTCGACATGGGTGGCGAGGAGGACACACTCACCCTCCTGCGGCCGCGGCTCGGTCTCGTCCTTTGGGAGCCGCCCTGATCCGTGGGGAATCAGTCCCCCCTCAACCAGATCATTGATGTCGTCTTGCCGGATCGTCGACCGAATCCAATCGCCCTAGATCCAGCCGCGCGGCAGGCCAGATCTCGACGAAGATCTGCCTCGACTGGTCCTCTTCCCCTTCGCCTTCGCCATCGCCTTCTTCGCGCGCTCCAAGGCCGCCGTATTCTCTTTCCCCATTGCAGCGGACGAAGCTCGAGCGAGCCGGCGGCGCCAAGAGCAGAAGTGGATACGGTGGAGAAACAGAGGAGAAAGGGGGAGAATGAGGCGCACTGTGCAGAAAACCCCAGCCGCATCGCCTTATATGAGGTCTTCTCCCGAGTGGCTGACTTGTGGGTCCAAGCAATCCCGTCAAATCCCGCAACAGTCGCGTGCGTGTACGTGGCGAAAAAGGTGGCGCGGGGATCGAGGCACCCCTGCCTAATCTTCTCCGATTATCGCGGCCTCCTCCGCCCCGCGCGCTTCCCGAAATTCGAATCCCACAAGATCCGCAAGCAGCAGAGTAACCTGTCAGACGGAAGATTTTTTCCATATCAACACTCGAAGCTTTTCAGTAAAAGTTCACTCGACAAACTTCTCCTCAGAGTTGCGCCACAAGTACAATGGGCATTCCATCCTGATCCGCAAGGACGACGAGCTGCAGGCCGACTGCGACCTTCTACTTAGAGTTGCGCCACAAGTACAATGTGCGCTCCATCCCGATCCGCAAGGGCGACGAGGTGCAGGTCGACTGCGGCCTTCTCCTTAGAGCTGTGCCATAAGTACAATGTGCGCTCCATCCTGATCCACAAGGACGACGAGGTGCAGGTCGACTGTGACCTTCTCCTCAGAGCTGCATCACAAGTACAAAGACTATTCCGAGTGAAGAACAAGTTCCACTCAAAGACGAACACAAGCATATTCAGAGATAAACCAAGTTCAGATAAATCCTAAGGTTCCAGACCACGGATTAAAGTACTCAGGCATCAAGCCCGAAGGAGTTTAACGGTTACAAAATCACTCGGTATTCCAAGGAAAATTTAAAGGTGAGGCATAAAGTTTGTTCACTCCGCAGGAGGTGGGCTAGCAGGCTCGACAAACTCGTCCAGGTCGATTCCGTCAGCAATCCGAGTGGCGGCAACAATGAAGGTTTCCATGAAGGATTGGAAGTCGTGCCTTTTGGTATTGGCGACCTTGATTGTTGTTAGCTTCTCTTCTCGTGCTTCCTTGCAGTGGACACGAACTAGAGACAGAGCCACATCAACACCGCACCGAGCAGAAGATTTCTTCCATTCCTGCACTCGACCGGGAACCTCATTAAGTCGAGCCATCAGAGACTCGAGGTCATTTTGGAGCGTCGCCCTTGGCCAGAGTGTGGTGTCGATCCGCGACATCGCCACTTTCAGTCGAGCAAGATAGTCGACAACACCAGCGACACGGGATTCTAGTCGGAGCATGTTCATTGCAGCTTCGTCCTTTACACGAGATTCATTCGTCACAAGTTAATGGTGCATAACACAGAGATGGTTAACATTTGCATGATTCCTTAGACCATGAGAGTATCGAGTTTCTTCATGCTTGCTTCATGAACTTTGGGGTTTGTTAAACGTCATCCGTAAATGGGTGGCTATTACGGTGGCTTACGGGTTCATGGAAAAGTGTGTCAAGTAACTTGATAGCTCAAGATTGGGATTTGCTCCTCCGACGATGGAGAGATATTCTCGGGCCCTCTCGGTATTACGGTATCCATCATCGTCTGGCAAGACACAATGTGATTTGATCACTGGGATGCCGGAACACGGAAACGAGAAAAGAGAACAAAACCGGTAACGAGGTAACTAGCAGAGTGGACAAGTTGTTGATCCACGGGAATGCCAACATGTCTCACCTCGGGTATTTGTAACATATCGCGAAGCAACAGGAATAGCACACGGCAACTGGAGGTTCACTCGAATATTTATTCGTGTGGGTATAGGGGTCAATATGGGTGTCCACGGCTCCGATGTTGATCATTGATCGGAAGGGGTTCCGTGTCATGTCTATACTTCACCGAACCTATAGGGTCACACGCTTAAGGGTCATCTATCTGCTGAATACTAGACAGGGACTGAGAGAAAATCACCAAAAAAGTTTCGGACACCGAAAAGTTTCGGACAGTGGAATCGTACCGCAGAGAGAGGTCATCGGATAAGTTTCGATGATACCGAAAAGTTGTTTCGGGATACACCATTAAGTCAAATTGGTTTCGGCACATGCCTGATAATTCTTGGAGGATGCCAGAATCATTCTGGAAGCTTTTTGGAATTTTCTGAGATAAAAACCGGAAATGTTCCGGAGCTGCCGGAGCCACTTCAGATGCGTTTCGCAGATGAAAATCACTAAAACCGGAATTGTTTCGGAACGCGTTGAAAATCATTTTAGTGGGTACTGGAAATGTTCTTAGCCCACATAAATATTTTCAGTTCGATCAGACGCTGAAAAATGTCGTCGTGAATAGTGAAAATCAGCTTTATGGTTACTTTATGGAAAGCCACCTTTTGGGGCTTTGCTCCAAAAGATCTTGGGGATGACATGGATGGACAGGAGCCATTTTTTGGGCCCCTCATGGGGGTGTGGCCGGCCACATGGGGTATCCCCCCTTGGGGACCCTCTTGTTCATTGGTTTCACTCCTAGGTCCTTGGAAGGACTTCATTCATGTGCATTTTGGGTTTTTTGTGAAACTACCCTACCCCCTTGGGATTTCCTATAAATAGAGGTGGAGGGGCAGCCCTCCACACTCATCCCTTGCTCTCATACACATGCCATGCATTATCTGGCTTCTTCTCTCCCTCCCACGAAAAGAGTTTCGTAGAGCCGTAAGGCTGTCTGGGTTCCGGCAGGAACTAGTTCTGGACGGCGAAGCCCTGCCGGATAGATGACACCGTATGTGTGCAACTCTGTAGAGAGATCGTAGTTTCGGTCTTAGTTCGTGAGTGCCTCCCGAAGGGCTGTCCGTGTGACCGTCCGAGTTTCGAAGGTCCTCCCGAAGGGCTGTCCGAGTGACCGTTCGAGTTTCGAAGGTCCTCCCGAAGGGCTGTCCGCGACACCGGGGGGGGGGGGGGGGGCTGTTCGACCGCCTCCCAGAGGGTTGTCTGAGGAGCAGATGAGGGTATACATCCTCGCGGTTGGGAGGTTGTAAATCCTAGCTGCGGGGATCTGCACCGCCGATCGTCATCGGCTTTACTTCCCGCTGCGCTACGAGTCGGTAACGAAAAAGATCAAACCATGTATGCAGTCTCCATAGTGGTCCTGGGCTGGTGCGTAGGTCGGAAATTTTTTGTTTTCTGTTACGTTACCCTACAGTGGCATCAAGAGCCGTGCTATGCGTAGATGCAGGTTTCGATCTAGAATACATGGAGATGTATGGGTATTGCATAATATAGTTAGGTAGTAGATGAGATCTATTGCTGAAAATTATTTATGCGGGTGACAGATGAAATCTGTTACCCGAGGTTCTTGTTGCTTCCCTAGAATTTGCGTTTGCTCAATCTCGAGACAGCATGGTGGAATTTGACAAAGTTTTGGCAATCCGTGATCCTGATTGATCATGGAAGTGCTATCAGTTCTTTGGGTTCTGCCATAGTCAAAAGAAAGATGAAATTCGCAGATGAAAGGGCATTACAGATATGATCTTCACGGGGGTCATGCGTATGACGAAGTTTAGTATGGGGCTCGAGATTTAATTATCTCGTGTTTCATACACCCCGAGATGTTAATCTAGCAACTTGAATAATCATACTTGATGATAAAACGTTGGTAGCTGCGGTTTAAGTCAAAACCTTAGAAGCCACGTAAAATAAAATTTTACATAAACCGATTAGAGGCGTCTAACTTGGTTTTGCAGGATGTGCATGTGATGTGGTATAGCAATGCTCATATTCAATTTGATTATGTATGAGATGACTATATGATGTAATTAACATGACCTGCGTGTCATGATTCGGCATGATGGCTGGAGCCATATGATTGTCACTCTAATGACCTGCGTGTCAACCTTAAGTAATGCACTTATTTTATTAGCTTTAGAGATAGCAATATTATCTGGTGCATCGACAAGGTGGTGGCAATCTTCGCGAAGGTGAACACCGACGCGAATGCCGAAGACGAAGAAATGAAAGACTTCTCCGTCAGAAAGGGATATACCATATCATGCTATTATGAATTGCCTGAGATGTTTATCCCTTATGATGCACCCTTCTTGATTGCGCGGTAGTTGCTTTTTATTAGGGTGATCTCTCACTTAAAATATCAAAGTAGTTAGTGTTCACCCAAGTGTAGCACCGTCTGAAATTCGTATCTTTTCGGGGTGCGCCATGTACACATGAGCACGAACGAATCGAGAGGAATGAGGCGGGTGAGGTCAGACCTCGCAGCAAGATCACTTGGTTGTCTTTGACGTTCAGGCAGGAGAGTCCTGAGCTCGGAACACGCCCATCGAAAGATGAACAAGAATCACATAGAGATGTGATCGGCAAGTTGGCCTACCGATTGAAATTCGTGTCATCAGTGATGAACCCGTCAATGGCATCGAATAGAAATATGGATCTTGAATCACTCTAAATCAATTATGAGAGATATTGATTTGAGTGGGAGCGCACTGTTGAATTAACATGTTTATTTCTCAGTGCAATTAATTATGAACACCGTCTAAGTGTTTCTTGCGAAATAGTTGTAGAATAATGGCTCGCGTTTCCACCTTCCCTGTTAAAATTGAATAGCTGTTAAATATCTGGTTAAAACACTGTCTAAGCCACTCTGTATAGCAACGGTCGGATGTTTACTCTGTAGACTTAATGGTCATTTATATCACTTTATTACCGGCGTTACCAGAAATGCCCCATCTTTATGTACCTTAAACCCTGTGTAACCGAGGGCCGGAGGGGTCAGGCGTACTCTATATAAGCCACCCCCTCCTCAGGGACAAGGGTTCACACCCTCTGTAACTCAACACACATATAATCCAGTTGACCGCCTCTGGGCACCGAGACGTAGGGCTATTACTTCCACCGTGAAGGGCCTGAACTCGTAAATCTTGTGTGTAGAACTTCACCATAGCTAGGATCTTGCCTCCTCATACCTACCCCCCATTCTACTGTCAGTCTTAGTACCACGACAGCGGGGCTTTAGTAGATGTGGGCCTGGCTGCGGCCCCGCGGATGTCTTCGGCAAGAGTCTTGCCGGGGCCCCGGCAAGGGTCTTGCCGTTGCGTCGTGGTCATCCCCGGCAAGGGGCTTACCGGGGGTCTCGTGGGTAGCCTTGGCAAGGATCTTCGTCTTCTGGTTATTTATCTAGTCTTGTATGCTTCTGGTCTTCACAAAGATCTGCATGTCACCATGGAGGCGCCTCCCGAGCTTTGGTTCTAGTGTGGTTGAGGGCGTCGGAACTCTCAGGCTCGAGGGTGGCAGCCCTGCTGGCGTTGGGCGAGTTGCCTCGGCAAGGCTCTTGCCGGGGTTGTGGAGGCCGCCCCGGCAAGGGCCTTGCCGGGGGAGTCCACCTCGCCCTTCTGCTCTTTGTGTTTCCAGCTTGGCATTGGTCTGGTCGTCTAGTGCCTTTGCTTCCTCTGCCCCGCCGAGCGTGGCCAGGGGCGTGGGGCTGCGACTGCCCGCGCACAAGTAAAGGGGTGCAAAAAGGGACCCCTACTTTTGTACACCGACTGGAGGATCAATTCTTAATAAAACTATTAGTCTTGCGGATGCCATATCTTTGCTTATAGTTGAATTTGAAGGACAATTTGTGCATATGCATCCGACTATACAATGGATACTTCTAGAATTTTCAAGCATACATGATCCTTCCATTAAACGCGTAGCCACTATATTTCTAGCTTATGAATTTAGCCACATCATGAAGGAGGCACGAGAAATATTTCTTATTACAATATAAGTAGTGGGTATCCTCCTATAGAAGAAACTCTTTAAAACCAAGAGCAAATAAGGAGAATACAATCTCCAGATTATGCTGCTTACAATGAGAATCTTAGGAAAAAGGTTCCCCCATCCGTTTTACTTGATAAAATTTTCGAGCATAATGGTAATTTTGCTATACAAAATAATGGATTGGGTGTGGGCTTAAGAAAAGGCTAAAGGAATATATTCAAAGAAACATGCATAATATAGAAATAGTCATCACTTACAAAGGGCCAAAGGATGAGCCTCCTCCTCCTAAACTTGATCTTACGGATCCTTACCCTATTAAATTTAGCCCTTTTGATTATTTTTACGTACCTCTTAGGAAGCTTTCTGCTGAAAGAATGGAGTATGATGAACATGGATGATCTCCCTTACTTTTATTACAATACTTGAAACAATGCCTTACGCCTAGCTAGGGGCGTAAAACAATAACGCTTGTTGGGAGGCAACCCAGTAGTTACATTAATTTTTTGCTTCTTATTTCTGTTTTGGTGTGTTGACATAATTATTACTGTTGTGATTGTGTCTTTATGTTTTAATTCATGTTTGTGCCAAGTAAAGTCTTTGGGATGATTTGGTTGATGGTTGACTTGATTCTGTGAAAAAACAGAAACTTTTAGGCACATTACTGCAGTTACTATAATTCACTAGAATGTGATAAAATTCTGAATGTTTTACACATGATTGATATAAAAAATTTCCACGTTGCCCTATTTTTTCAGAAATTTTGGAGTTATAGAAGTATAGTGTTTGTTCAGATCGTTACAAACTGTTCTGTTTTGGACAGATTCTGTTTTTGTTGCATAGTTTGCTTGTTTTAATGATGCTATGGATTATATCGGGGGGTATAAGTCATGGAGAAGTTAGAATACAGTAGGTACTATAAAATAATAAAATATGAATGGGTTATAACAGTACCTAAAGTTTATGATTTGTCTATTATACTAACGGATCTCATGAGGTTTCTGTTGAGTTTTGTGTGCTAAAGTTTTCAAGTTTTGGGTGAGATCACGATGGATGAAGGAATAAGGAGTGGCGAGACCCTAAGCTTGGGAATTCCCAAGGCACCCCAAGATAATATTGAAGGAAGACCCAAGAGTCTAAGCTTGAGGATGCCCCGTATGGCATCCCCTCTTTCGTCTACAATCTATTGGTATGTTACTTGGAGATATATTTTTATTCATTACATGATATGAGTTTTGCTTGGAGCATATTGTACCATAGTTTTTCCTTGTTTTCATTTTAGTTTGCCACAATCATTGTTTTCTGGACACACCTTTTGAGAGGGACACACATTTATCGTGATTTGTTAGAATACTCTACGTGCTTCACTTATATCTTTTGAGCTAGGCAGTTGCTCTAGTGCTTCACTTATATCTTTTAGAGCACGGTGATGGTTATATTTTATAGAAATAGTTGCACTCTCATGCTTCACATAAATCTTTTTGAGACTCTAATAAATTGTAATGGAAATATGTAGGGGTTATAAGACTAGTGCGAGAAGGATAGGTATTTAAGGGGGATATAATAAAAACTTTCATGTAGATCACTACATATCAAATGTATGGTTTAATGATATTGATGTGGTGATATGAAAGGATATAGGTTCATGATCATTGGTTAGTAGAAATATCAGTATCAAAGATTGTTATTAACTTCTCATCTAAGTGTTTTCTATGGTATGGTGGGCAGGTTTGAGCATTTGTATTTCTGATTGAAATCCTTGAGTGATGTTATAATCGGATGCGCGCGATGGTTAACTCCTACCAACCAATTCCCTAGGGGCATGCGAGTAGTACTTTGCATCGAGGGCTAATAGGCTTTCACAATAAGTATGTGAGCTCTTTATGACTAATGTGAGTCCATGGATTATACGCACTCATACTTTTCGCAATTTTCTAGCCTCTTCGGTACCGTGCATTGCCCTTTCTCACCTCAAGAGTTGGTGTAAAGTTCGCCGGTGCATCCAAACCCCATGATATAATATGCTCTATCACACATAGCCTCCTTATATCTTCCTCAAAACAACCACCATACCTACCTATTATGGTATTTCTATAGCCATTTTGAGATATATTGCCAGGTTACTTCCACCGTTCCGCTTTCATGACATATGTTTTGATTGTCATATTGCTTTGCATGATCATAGAGATGGCATGATATTTGTGGCCCAACCATTGTTCATCATTATTATACATGTTATGCTAGATCATTACACATCCTGGTATACTGCCAAGAGGTCATATAGAGTCACATTGTTCTAGTTATAGAGTTGTAAGTAAATAAAAGTGTGATGATCATCATTATTAGAGCATTGTCCTAGTGAGGAAAGGATGATGTATATTATGATTCCCCCACAAGTCGGGATGAGACTCCTGATGAAAAATAAAAAGAGAGGAAAAAAGAGGCCAAAAAGAGCCCAACAAAAAAATGAGACAAAAAGAGAGAAGGGGCAATGTTACTACCCTTTTCCACACTTGTGCTTCAAAGTAGCACCATGTTTTTCATATAGAGAGTCTCCCGAGTTATAACTTTCATATACTAGTGGGAATTTTTCGTTATAGAACCTGGCCTGCATATTCCGGTGACGAGCTTCCTCAAATTCCCAAGGTCTTAATGAGCAAGCGAGTTGGATGCACACCCACATAGTTTCTGTTGAGCTTTCATACACTTATACTCCCTCCGTCCGAAAAAGCTTGTCCCTCAAATGGATGTATCTAGCAACAAGTTAGTGCTAGATACATCCATTTGGGAAACAAGCTTGGGACAAGTTTTTTGGGATGGATGGAGTAGCTCTTAGTGCATCTGTTGCATGACAATCCCTACTCCTTGCATTGATATCGATTGATGGGCATATCCATAGCCCGTTGATTAACCACGTTAATGCGAGACTTTCTTCCTGTTTTGACTTCCCTTATTTATCTCTATCACCGTATTCTATTCCACCTATAGTGCTATATCCATGGCTCACGCTCATGTATTGCTTGGGTTAAGCTAAAGCACGTTAGATGTATGATCCAATTGCCTGGTTTGACATAGGGGTGCTCATGATTTATATTTATGCGGTGAAGGTGGAGTCATGCCATGCTAACATGATAAAATGAGTGGGGATTACATTCGTTAATGATCCTATATTTTGAAAAAGTAATGATTATGTTTCTTATATTCATGGATATTATTATGTTGATATTGTTACTTCATCGTTTCTCAGTGATTATACTGTAAATAGATTACATCATAATGTTAGGTAGCATTTCACACCAAAAATTCTGGTTTTACCATTTACCAACTCGAGGACGAGCTGAAATTAAGCTTGGGGATGCTGATACGTCTCCAACATATCTATAATTTTTTATTGTTTCATGCTATTATATTATCAATCTTGGATACTTTATATGCATTTTTATGTTATTTTATATCATTTTTGGGAACTAACCTATTAACCCAGTGCCTAGTGCTAGTTGTTGTTTTATGCTTGTCTTTGGTTTCCTAGAAAATCAGTACCAAATAGAGTCCATACGGACGAAAGTTTTGACGATTTTTTTTGGACAAAAGAGACCCTAGAAGCTTCGGGAGGAGACAAGACACAAAGCAAGGAGACGGCAAGGCAACAGGGCATGCCCAGGGGGGTAGGGCGTGCCCTATTACCTTGTGGGCTCTATGTGGCTCTGTCTAACCTCATTCCACTTCTATAAATTCTCAAATATTGGTAAAACCCCAGAGAGCCACCCGAAAGACTTTTTCCGCCACCGCAAGCTCCTGTTCTTTCGTGATCCCATCTGGAGGCCTTTTTTGGTACTCTTCCAGAGGGGGAATCAATCACAAAGGGCTTCTACATCATCCTTGCTGCCTTCCGATGATGCGTGGGTAGTTTACCACAATCCTACCGGCCCATAGCTAGTAGCTAGATGGCTTCTTATCTCCCTTTGATCTTTAATACCATGTTCTCCTCGATCTTCTTGGAGTTCTATCCGATGTAATCTTCTTTTGTGGTGTGCTCTTTGGGATCCAATGAATTGTGGGTTTATGATCAGATTATTCATTGGAAGTAATTGCGCGCTTTCTGAAATTTATTATGCATGATGATGATAGCTTTGTATTTCTCTCCGATCTATCCGTTTGGTTTGGCCAACTAGATTGATTTATCTTCAGTGGGAGAGGTGCTTTGTAATGTGTTCAATATTGCGGTGGCCTCACCTAGTGACACTAGGGGTAGCGAGGCACGTACTGTATTGTTGCCATTAAGGATAAAATGATAGCTTTTTTCTCATATTGATTGAGTTTACTTTGTCTACATCATGTCATGTTACTTAAAGCGTTACTCTGTTTGTCATGAACTTAATACCATAGATGCATGCTGGATAACGGTCGATTGGTGGAGTAGTAGTAGATGCAGGCAGGAGTTGGTCTACTTGTCATGGACGTTATGCCTATATGTGTGATCATTGCCATGAATAATGCCATAACTATGCGGTTTTATATCAATTGCCCAACAATAGTTTGTTTACCCACCGCATGCTATGTGTTTGAGAGAGAAGCCTCTAGTGAACACTATGGCCCCGGGTCTAGTTTTATTATATTATTAAAACCAAAAATACTTTGCTGTATTTATTTACTTTCGTTTTACTTTTCTTTTTATCTATCTGTCACTATCAGAATTAATCCTTGCAAGTAACGAGTTCAAGGGGGTTGACAACCCTCTTTCCCACGTTGGGTGCAAGTATTTTCTTTTGTGTGTATAGGTGCTGACGACAAGAGTTTGGGGTGGTTCTCCTATTGGTTCGATAACCTTGGTTCTCAATGAGGGAAATATTTATCTCTACTGTACTGCTTCACCCTCCTCTTTGGGGAAAAACCCAACGTTGTTTACAAGTAGCAAGGGGCACCGTGGGATGTGCCTTTCCCCATGTCGTCATGGGATGGGGAAGGATACGTGACCGCCTCCAAAGAATTCCAACCTAGTGATGATGGCGGAACTTCATATTGGGAGTCATCCCCGGTAGGTCGACGACTGCATATAATGCGAAGGTAAAAAATAAATACCAAACGTCACTCTCGTAGGATAATAGTGGCCAAGGAGGGGATAGGTTTCCTTTTAGCATCCGAATGCTCCTAGCATTGGTTGTCTCCCCAATATGAATCCGAACTAACCACCCCCACTCGTACCAAAGCTTGGCCTGTCAAAATAGCACGACCCTTCCTAAGACGCTTGTATTTTCAGGGAGGATCAACCTCCCCGGCATCCTCAGATGCCAACCTTTTCAAGCTTTTTGAAGAGTAGGGCCTGCTCTCTTGACCTCCACCCTCTTAGTCGATATCGTTAGAAGAGCTTCGATGACTCTCTGATGTTGTGTCCGCGATACCATCTTGGAAGACTAGGTTCTTCGTCCTGTTCTTCCTCTCCTCTCCTTGGATGGCACTTGGCCTACACAGGGATCTCTGACGAGTCCTCGATGTTATGTCTGAGGTACCTTCTCGGAAGACCAGTGACGGTGTCCTGGACTAGGGGGTACCAACCTTGTTGGCCCATAGTCCATGGGCCGAGCTTATGGCCCACCGTATTCACAAGGAAGGACTCCAGAGGCTATACACTTCGACGTGATCAAGATGGACTCTGCCGAAGACTTGATGTGTACTCCAAGGATAGCCTCGGTTGTCGGCATGTTTTTATCCCTAATTTGGCAACCGACCATGTGTAACCCTAGGTACCCCCCAGCGTCTATATAGGCTGTGGGGTTTAGCCTATAGAAGGACAAACACAAATACATCCATCTAGCCCTAGGGTTAGAACACAACTTACAATCTCGAGGTAGATCAAGCTTGTACTCGATACACAATCATCAATAAATCAAAGTGGGATGTAGCGTATTACCTCTTCGAGAGGGCCTGAACCTAGGTAAATACTGTTTCCTTCGTCCCTTGTTACCCATAGATCCAAGATCCATAGCTCGGGACCACCTACCTTGAGGTCTGTCGGTTTTAGTACCGACATTGGTGCTTTCATTAAGAGTTCCGCTCTACGATCGACAAAGGATCAATGGCTCGTCTGCGGATCAACTGCAACATCGGCTGTGGGGATGTCTTCGTCCCCAGCCAACTCTTTACATTTAGCAGCATTGTTCTACACGCCGATTCGACGGGTCATCTCTCCTAGATAAAAAAAAATCGCTCCAGACCAGGTTGTTAGGTTTGGGAGTTTGAAATACACCACAGACTCACATTTGGAGCTCGTCCTTTCTGGTTGGACACCTGGTCAGACCGATAACCCTTCGGCCGTAGTAGGTTCGACCTCGGAACCAATCTTTGATCTGGATCACGGATCAGATCCCCTAGTGGACCCAACATTAACTGTGGAACCGGCCGCCGTCGCATCAAGCTTCGACTCAAGCCCAGATTTGGTCATCGCATCGGGCCCGGACCTCGATCCTAGCCTGACTGCGGATTCGGTGTTCAGTTCGGATCAATCTCCCCCGTTGGCAGCCTAGGATTGACCTCGGCCACCCAATACGCCGAGACCACGTCAAGTGACCCGCAATCCACACTTCAGATCTGCCCGACCTATAGCCAGGCCATGAACTCCGAGGACCCGTCTCACCTTAATGAGATGCTGGATTGCATTCGGAGGATGTCAATCTCGAATGACCAGACCTTGGTTTATGACAAGATTGGACTTAAAGCCAACGACAGTGAAATTTGTGTCCCACCAACCACCCACTTAGTCGCCATGGTCGATGACTAAACCGACGTGTGGACTACTCCTCTGAGGAGGCCACCGACATGGATGAAGATGTGGGCGCCACACTACAAGTAGCCACTCCGTCAGTTAATACGGGCAGATGGACTGCAATGTCTACTTACGACGTATACATGGTTGATACCCCTAAGAATCCCTCAAAACATCGTTGCCAATGCCCTAGGGTACACGCGGTGGTCCAAGCGGGCACAGCGCGGGCGCTGCCGATAAAGGCGCAGCAGCCAACAATGCTGAGGACTAGGGAAAGGACATTCAGGCCTCCCCAGGACAAAACAACCCCACATGAATACGCGAGGATGAAGACCCTGACGATCTCTTCGACAGGGCCGACAACAACTATTTACCTGAATCCAAGGATGATGAGAGCCTCGGAACCAAGGACTACATAGTCCCCGAAGACCCATATGAGTAGGAGCGGTTCAGACGGCGACTGGTGGCCACCGGTAGGAGCATGAAAAAGAAACAACAATAGCTGCACGCTGATCAGAATAAGCTCAACATAAAATGGGTGGACGTTCTCGTAGCCGACCAAGACCTCGAAGAACGGCGAGAGACCGCAACCAAATCCTACCCACGCCGGCGGCTATTGCCTGAATTCGATGACGAGGCAACTGACAATGCCTTCCTGACGAGTGGTCATGCTAACCAACCTGATCGACCCCCTAGAGTGTGCGACGGGCCAATAGGGGAGCACAGAAATCCCCAAACAGCGACACACCATCACGACAAGTATCCTGTTGACTACCTCAAGCCCTACGATGCACAAAGAAGAATATAGGCAAATCGAGCGCCTCCTCGATCCATCTACAGGCCAAGAGGACGTGCGCCGACAGGACTCGACGGCTATGAGGCCTGGTTAGACAGGCATGGCAGGGCTTGGGAACAGACTTATGCACAAATTTCTCCCAATGTCAGGAACAATACGGCTCAGTTTTGAGGGCCCGCCCACCCGATCTGTTTCACAGACGAGGTGATGGAACATCAGTTCCCAGATGGGTTTAAACCCATAAACATCAAACAGTACGATGGGACGACCGATCTGGCCGTATGGATCGAAATTTTTCTCTACATCCACATGGACCAAGAAGACGATCTCCATGCCATCAAATACCAACACTCAAACTTAAAGGACTGGAAACGCATTGGCTTAATAGCCCACCTCCTCACTCCATCGGGAACTGGGAGGCACCCGAGGATGCCTTTAGGGCAAACTTTCATGGCACTTACGTCCGACCTCTGGACGCTGATGACCTCAGCCACATTATTCAACAGCCTGGCGAGTCAGCCCGTAAGTTCTGGAATCGGCTCTTGACTAAAAAGAACCAGATACTCGACCGCCCCGATGTAGAGGAAATTGCCGCCTTCCAGCATAGTATCCGGGACGAATGGCTTGCACGTCAGCTCTAGCAAGATAAGCCGAGGACCATGTCAGCTCTTATTTCCCTTATGACCCGCTTTTGCATAGGAGAAGATAGTTGGCTTGCTCGCAGTTCTCACAACGGCAAGGCCGGTACCTCAGAAGCCCGTGATAGTAATGGTAAACCCAGGCGCCATAAGAATAAGCGCACACATAAGAACAGAGGTGGCAATTCCGAGGATGCCACACTCAATGTAGGTTTCAGCGACCCTAGGACCGGCCAAAAAAAGGAGCCCTTTAAAGGGAACAAGGACGGTCCCAACCAACTTGATAAAATCCTCGACATGTCGTGCCAGATTCATGGAACCTTGGACAAGCCTACAAACCACAGCAACCAAAACTGCTGGGTCTTTGAGCAGGCCGACAAGGTGGCAGCAGAAGGGCAAACTAAAAGCCAGTCGCACAGCAAGGACGAGGATGAATATCGACGGCCCAATAATGGAGCCAGAAGCAATTCCTTCCTGAGGTAAAGGATCTAAACATGATTTATGTCACCCACATCCCTAAAAGGGAGAGGAAGCGAGCACTTCGAGACGTCTACGCCCTAAAACCCATTGCCCTGAAGCACAATCTATGGTCAGCTTAACTGATCACATTTAACAAACATGACCACCCGGCAAGTATCTGTCACGGAGGGTCTACAATCTTGGTCTTGGACCCCATTGTCGATGGGTTCCATTTAACACGCGTCCTCATGGACAAAGGCATCATCCTCAAACTGATCTACGCATATACGATCAAGAAAATGGGCATTGATTCATCTAGGATCAATCCCAGCACCACCACTTTCAAGGGTGTAATACCAGCGTCGAAGCTCGCTTCACATGAACGATCACATTGGAGGTAGTCTTCGGGTCACCCGAAAACTTCCGTAGTGAAGACTTAATCTTGGACATCGTCCCCTTCAGCCACAGCTACCACGCACTGCTCGGGCGAACCGCATTTGCTCGCTTCAACGCAGTCCCGCACTACGCATATTTAAAGCTAAAGATGCCGGGGCCAAACGGTGTTACTACAGTTAATGGTAACACCGAACGCTCTATCCAAACAGATGAGCACACCACGACTTTCACAACTGAGGTTCAGGCAACTAAGGAGGCAGGGTGTACTCTACCCGGGAAGGGTACACCTGGCCCCTCGAAGCACGATCGAGGTGCACCCAACGACCTCGGACAACCGACTACTCACCCCTTGGGTGCATAACTTCACATTCAAAATCCCATAGGAGGTCGAGGAGCATAAAATACAGGGTGCACCATTTTTGGCTCAACCAGGCGATGCCCACCCGAAGACTTGCGCACCAATAGGGCACTGTCAAAGGCCCAACAAGAGAAGCATGATTACATGGTTTAAACCATCACATGGTAGCTACAAACCTCTTCAAAGGATCCGACTCTCGAATGCATCAAGCATAGGACAGCCAGAGTAGCAGGCCGCACACATCAACCTCGCCGTAAATGAGGACAGGCTGGTAGACAACATTGATGCGCAGACATGGGGTGAGGAAGGATTAGGCCTATAAACTCGGCAACATCTGCGTTGTTTTTACTCCTCCCTTTTTGTCCATCTAAATGTATATTTTAAAGTTTCTTTGATAAAGCTCGATATGTACGGCTAGACCTTATAAAATAAATGAGAAAGGACCCTCCGAGGTCATTACGTACCTTGATTTTGAGGCGCTTTACATACTTATGTCCCTTTCATTTCTTGCCTTTGAGCCATGATACATCCATTTTGCATCATGTTTACCTACTGTTATTTACTATGTTATTATGCATAATAATGCTTTTTGGAGTAATTTTAATGCCTTTTCTCTCATAATATGCAAGGTTTATAGAAGGAGGGAGAACGCCGGCAGCTGGAATTCTGGACCTGAAAAAGCTACGTCAGAGTTACCTATTCTGCACATCTCCAAATGAGCTAAAATTTACAGAGAATTGTTTTGGAATATATGAAGAATATTGGAGAAAATAACTACCAGAGGGGTCCCACCAGGTGGGAACAACCCACCTTGGCGCGCCAAGCAGCCCAGGCGCGCCCTGGTGGGTTGTGCCCTCCTCGGCCCTCCTTCGGTGCCCCTCTTCTGGTATATAAGTCATTTTGACCTAGAAAAAATAAGGAGGGGACTTTCAAGATGGAGCGCCGCCATCTCGAGGTGGAACTTCGGCAGGAGCACTTTTGCCCTCCGGCGGAGCGATTCCATCGGGGGAACTTCCCTCCCGGAGTGGGAAATCAACGTCATCGTCATCACCAACAACCCTCTCATCTTTGGGAGGGCAATCTCCATCAGCATCTTCAACAACACCGTCTCCTCTCAAACCCTAGTTCATCCCTTGTGTTCATCTTTGTACCGGAACCTCAGATTGGTACCTGTGGGTGACTAGTAGTGTTGATTACATCTTGTAGTTGATTATTGTATGGTTTATTTGGTGGAAGATTATATGTTCAGATCCATTATGCTATTTAAGACCCCTCTGATCTTGAGCATGATTATCATTTGTGATTAGTTACTTTTGTTCTTGAGGTCACGGGAGAAATCTTGGCAAGTAATCATGTGAACTTGATATGTGTTCGATATTTTGATGATATGTATGTTGTATTTCCCATAGTGGTGTCATGTGAACGTCGACTACATGACACTTCACCATATTTGGGCCTAAGGGAATGCATTGTGGAGTAGTTATTAAATGATGGGTTGCTAGAGTGACAGAAGCTTAAACCCTAGTTTATGCGCTACTTCGTAAGGGACCGATTTGGATCCAAAAGTTTAATACTATGGTTAGATTTTATCTTAATACTTTTCTCGTAGTTGCGGATGCTTGCGAGGGGGTTAACCATAAGTAGGAGGTTTGTTCAAGTAAGAACAAAACCTAAGCACCGGTCCACCCACATATCAAACTATCAAAGTAGCGAACACGAATCAAACCAACATGATGAAAGTGACCAGATGAAATTCCCGTGTACCCTCAAGAACGCTTTGCCTATTATAAGAAGCAGTTTTGGCATGTCCTGTTGGGGAACGCAGTAATTTCAAAAAAAATAATACGATCACGCAAGATCTATCTAGGTGATGCATACCATTGAGCGGGGAGAGTGTGTCCATGTACCCTCGTAGACCGAAAGCAGAAGTGTTTAGTAACGCGGTTGATCTAGTCAAACGTCTTCGCGATCCAACCGATCCAAGCACCGAACATACGTCACCTCCGCGTTCAGCACACGTTCAGCTCGATGACGTCCCTCGAGCTCTTGATCTAGTTGAGGCCGAGGGAGAGTTCCGTCAGCACGACGGCGTGGTGACGGTGATGATGAATTTACCGGTGCAGGGCTTCGCCTAAGCACTACGATGATATGACCGAGGTGTGTAACTGTGGAGGGGGCACCGCACACGGCTAAGACAAATCTTGAGTGCCTTTGGGGTGCCCCCTGCCCACGCATATAAAGGAGGGAGGAAGAGGATGCCGGGCCTAGAAGGGGCGCGCCAAAGGGGGGAGTCCTACTTGGACTCCCGATCCAAGTAGGATTCGCCCCCCTTTCCTATTCCAACTAGGAGAAGGAAGGAAGGAGGAAGAGGGGAGAAGGCAGGAGGGGGGCGCCGCCCCCTCCTAGTCCAATTCGGACCAGCCCATGGGGGGGGGGGGCGGCCACCCCTTGAGGCCCTTCTCTCCTTTCCCGTATGGCCCATTAAGGCCCATTACTTCCCCCGGCGAATTCCCGTAACTCTCCGGTACTTCAAAAAAAATACCTGAATCACTCGGAACCTTTCCGATGTCCAAGTATAGCCTTCCAATATATCGATCTTTACATCTCGACCATTTCGAGACAACTTGTCATGTCCATGATCTCATCCGGGACTCCGAACAACCTTCGGTACATCAAAGCACATAAACTCATAATACCGATCATCATCGAACGTTAAGAGTGCAGACTCTATGGGTTCGAGAACTATGTAGACATGATCGATACTCCTCTCCGGTCAATAACCAATAGCAGAACCTGGATGCTCATATTGGCTCCCACATACTCTACGAAGATCTTTATCGGTCAAACCGCATAACAACATACGTTGTTCCCTTTGTCATCGGTATGTTACTTGCTCGAGATTTGATCGTCGGTATCATCATACCTAGTTCAATCTCGTTACAGGCAAGTCTCTTTACTCGTTCCTTAATACTTCATCCCGCAACTAACTCATTAGTCACATTGCTTGCAAGGCTTATAGTGATGAGCATTACCGAGAGGGCCCAGAGATACCTCTTCGAAACACGGAGTGATAAATCCTAATCTCGATCTATGCCAACCCAACAAATACCATCGGAGACACCTGTAGAGCATCTTTATAATCACCCAGTTACGTTGTGACGTTTGATAGCACACTAAGTGTTCCTACGGTATTCGGGAGTTGCATAATCTCATATTCATAGGAACATGTATAAGTCATGAAGAAAGCAATAGCAATAAACATAAACGATCATAGTGCTAAGCTAACGGATGGGTCTTGTCCGTCACATCATTCTCTAATGATGTGGTCCCGTTCATCAAATGACAACACATGTCTATGGCTAGGAAACTTAACCATCTTTGACTAACGAGGTAGTCAAGTAGAGGCATACTAGGGACACTCCGTTTGTCTATGTATTCACACATGTATCAAGTTTTCAGTTAATACAATTCTAGCATGAATAATAAACATTTATCATGATATAAGGAAATATAAATAACAACTTTATTATTGCCTCTAGGGCATATTTCCTTCATGTCCTTTGCCACAAAAGGATTGGGCTGCCTTGCTGCACTTTACTTATTGTTACGGTTACTTGCTCGTTACAAATCACCTTGCTATCAAACTACTCGTTACCAACAATTTTAGTGCTTGCAGGAATTACCTTGCTAAAAACCACTTGTCATTTCCTTCTGCTCCTCGTTGGGTTTGACACTCCTAGTTATCAAAAGGACTACGATTGATCCCCTATACTTGTGGGTCATCAAGACTCTTTTCTGGCGCCGTTGCTGGGGAGTGAAGCGCTCTTGGTAAGGGAAAATTATTACTACGCGCTGAAATTTATGTCACTTGTTACTATGAAGAACAATCTTTTGAGGGGTTTGTTCGGGGTATCTTCACCTCGACCGGAACCACAATTAGTTGCCACTCAACCTATTGCACCTATTGAAAATATTGGTTATGAAATTCCTACGGGTGTGATAGAACAACTGCTAGCTAATTCTTATGCAGGAGATGGAACTGAACATCCTGATATGCAATTGATATATGTTGATGAAATTTGTGGATTATTTAAGCTTGAAGGTTTACCCGAAGATGAAGCTAAGAATAAGGTTTTCCCTTTATCTTTAAAGGGAAAATCTATAGGCTATGCGATGATATTGTATCTTGGAACTGGAATCGATTGAAATTGGAATTTCACCAAATTTTTTATCCTATGCATCTAGTTCATCGTGATAGGAATTATATATATAATTTTTGGCCTTGTGAAGGAGAAAGTATAGCTCTAGCTTGGCGGAGGCTTAAGTCAATGTTATATTCATGCCCCAATCACGAGCTCTCAAGAGAAACTATCATTCAGAATTTTATGCTCGGCTTTCTCGTGATGATCAATCCATGCGTGATACTTCTTGTACTGGTTCTTTTATGAAGAAGACTATTGAATTCAGGTGGGATATTTTAGAAAGAACAACTTTGAAGATTTGGAACTCGACGAAGGTAAAGAGCAGAGTATCAAGCTTAAGTTTGATTGTGTTAAATCTTTTATGAATACTGATGCTTTTCACAAGTTTAGCACTAAATATGGACTTGACTCTGAGATAGTAGCCTCTTTCTGTGAATCATTTGCTACTCATGTTGATCTCCCTAAGGAGAAGTGGTTTAACTACCATCCACCTACCAGAGAAGAAATTAAAGAACCGGTAGTAGCTAAAGAACAAACTATCATTTACAATGTTGATCCAGTTGTTTCCACTGCTTATATTGAAAAACCACCTTTCCCTGTTAGGATAAAGGAACATGCTAAGGTTTCAACCATGGTCTGCAAAAGTAATGTCAAAGCACCTAGACCTTCAGAACTAATCAAAGTAGAACCTAGTGTAGCTATGGTTAAAGATCTCTTGGTAGAAAAAATCGATGGACATGTTATTTACTTCTGGGATGAAGCTGCTAGAATTGCCAAACCCGATGAAAAATATAAACATAGAAATGTTGTTGGCATGCCTGTTGTCTCAGTCAAAATAGGAGATCACTATTATCATGGTTTATGTGACATAGGTGCTAGCATGAGTGCTATTCCTTTTACCTTATATCAAGAAATTATGGATGATATAGCACCCGCTGAAATAGAAGACATATATGTTATTATTAAACTTGCTAATAGAGACACCATCACACCACTTGGGATTGTAGAGATGTTGAAGTCTTGTGTGGGAAAGTAAAATACCATACTGATTTTCTAGTTCTTGGTTCCCCACAAGATGACTTCTGTCCCATTATTTTTGGTAGACCTTTCTTGAACATGGTTAACGCTAAAATAGATTGTGAGAAGCAAACTGTTGGCGTTAGTTTTGGTGATGAGTCTCATGAGTTTAATTTCTCTAAGTATAGTAGAAAACATCATAAGAAAGAATTACCTAGTAAGGATGAAATAATTGGTCTTGCTTCTTTTTCCATGACTCCTACCGATCCACTGGAAAAATATTTGCTAGACCACAAAAATGATATGCATATGCATGAAAGAAATGAAATAGATAAAATTTTCTTTGAACAACGACCTATGCTCAAACACAATTTGCCTACTGAAACTCTAGGAGGTCCTTCTCCACCTAAGGGTGATCCCGTGTTTGAATTAAAACAATTGCCAGGCACTTTGAAATATGCATATCTTGATGAGAAAAAGATATATCCTGTTATTATTAGTGCTAACATTTCAGAACATGAAGAAGAAAGATTATTGAAAATTCTGAAGAAGCACCGAGCTGCTATTGGGTACACTCTTGATGATTTTAAGGGCATTAGTCCCACTCTATGTCAGCATAAGATTAATATGGAACCTGATGCTAAACCCGTTGTTGATCACCAACAATGTTTGAATCCTAAGATGAAAGAAGTGGTAAGAACTTAAATATTTAAGCTTCTTGAAGCAGGTATAATCTATCCCATAGCTGATAGATGGGTAAGTCCCATTCATTGTGTCCTAAGAAGGGAGATATTACTGTTGTTCCTAATGATAAAAATGAACTCATTCCACGAATAATTGTTACTGGCTATAGAATGGTAACTGATTTTAGAAAATTAAATAAACCAACTAGAAAAGATCATTACCCTTTGCCTTTTATTGATCAAATGCTAGAAAGACTATCTAAGCACACACACTTTTGCTTTCTTGATGGATATTCTGGTTTTTCTCAAATACCTGTTTCACAACCTGATCAAGAGAAAATCACCTTTACTTGCCCTTTTGGAACTTATGCTTATAGACGTATGCCTTTTGGTTTATGCAATGCACCTGCTACCTTTCAAAAATGTATGACTGCTATATTCTCTTAGTTTTGTGAAAAGATTGTTGAGGTTTTCATGGATGATTTTTGTGTTTACGGAACTTCTTTTGATGATTGCTTAAGCACCCTTGATCGAGTTTTGCAGAGATGTGAGCAAACTAATATTGTCTTGAATTGGGAGAAGTGCCACTTTATGGTTAATGAAGGTATTGTCTTGGGGCATAAAAATTCTGATGGAGGTATTGACGTGGATAACGCTAAAGTTGATGCAATTGAGAAAATGCCATGTCCTAACGATATTAAAGGTATTCGTAGTTTCCTTGGTCATGCTGGTTTCTATAGGAGGTTTATTAAAGACTTCTCTAAAATTTCTAGGCCACTTACAAATCTTCTATAAAAGGATGTTCCATTTGTTTTTGATGATGATTGTGTAGAAGCCTTTGAAAACACACAAGAAAACCTTAACTTCTGCACCTATAGTACAACCACCTGATTGGAACTTGCCTTTTGAAATTATGTGTGATGCTAGTGATTATGCTGTTGGAGCTGCTCTAGGACAAATAGTTGATAAAAAAATTAAATGTTATCCATTATGCTAGTAAAACTCTAGACAATGCTCAACAAAATTATGCTACTACTGAAAAAGAATTTTTAGCAGTTGTGTTTGCTTGTGATAAATTCAGATCTTATATTTTTGATTCTAATGTAACTGTTCACACCGATCATGCTGCTATAAAATATCTTATGGAAAAGAAACATGCTAAACCTAGACTCATTAGGTGGGTTCTCTTGTTACAAGAATTTGATTTACATATTACTGATAGAACAGGAGCTGAGAACCCCGTAGCTGATAACTTGTCTAGGTTAGAAAATGTTCTTGATGACCCACTACCTATTGATGATAGCTTTCCTGATGAACAACTAGCTGCAATAACACTCCTTGGTATGCTGACTATGCAAATTACATTGTTGCTAAATATATACCACCTAGTTTCACATATCAACAAAAGAAAAAATCTTCTATGATTTAAGATATTACTTTTGGGATGACCCACACCTCTACAAAGAAGGGGTAGATGGTATTATTAGACGTTGTGTACCTTAGCATGAACAGGAACAAATCCTACAGAAATGTCACTCCGAAGTTTATGGGGGACATCATGCGGGAGATAGAACTGCTCATAAGGTATTGCAATTTGGTTTTAACTGGCCTACTCTCTTCAAGGATTCCCGTAAGTATGTTTTATCTTGTGATGAATGCCAAAGAATTGGAAATATTGGTAAGCGTCAGGAAATGCCTATGAATTATTCACTTGCTGTTGAACCATTTGATGTTTGAGGTTTTGATTACATGGCACCTTTTCCTTCCTCTAATGGGTATGCTCATATTTTGGTTGCTGTTGATTATGTTACTAAGTGGGTAGTGTTGGGGAACGTAGTATTTCAAAAATTTGCCTACGATCACGCAAGATCTATCTAGGAGAAGCATAACAACGAGCGGGGATAGTGTGTCCACGTACCCTCGTAGACCGAAAGCGGAAGCGTTTAGTAACACGGTTGATGTAGTCGAACGTCTTCATGATCCAACCGATCCAAGTACCGAACGTACGGCACCTCCGCGTTCAGCACACGTTCAGCTTGATGACGTCCCTTGGGCTCTTGATCCAGTTGAGGCCGAAGGAGAGTTCCGTCAGCACGACGGCGTGGCAACGGTGATGATGAAGTTACCGACGCAGGGCTTCGCCTAAGCACTACAACGATACGACCGAGGTGTGTAACTGTGGAGGGGGCACCGCACATGGCCAAGACAAATCATGGAGTGCCCCCCTGCCCACGTATATAAAGGAGGGGGGACGAGGAGGCCAGCCTAGGAGGGGCGCGCCTATAGGGGGAGTCCAACTAGGATTCCCAATCCTAGTTAGAGTCCCCTTCCTTTTCCAAGAGGGGAGAGAGGGAAGGAGTAGGAGAGGGAGAAGGAAAGAGAGGGGGGCGCCGCCCCCTCCCTCGTCCAATTCAGACTTGCCATGGGGGGCGCGCAGCCACCCCTTGAGGCCCTTCTCTCCTTTCCCGTATGGCCCATTAAGGCCCACTACTTCCCCCGGCGAATTCCCGTAACTATCCGGTACTCCGAAAAATACCCGAATTACTCGGAACCTTTCCGATATCCGAACATAGCCTTCCAATATATTGATCTTTATGTCTCGACCATTTCGAGACTCCTCGTCATGTCCGTGATCTCATCCGGGACTACGAACAACCTTCGCTACATCAAATCACATAACTCATAATACAAATCGTCATCGAACGTTAAGCGTGCAGACCCTACGGGTTCGAGAACTATGTAGACATGACCGAGACTCATCTCCGGTTAATAACGAATAGCGGAACCTGGATGCTCATATTGGCTCCTACATATTCTACAAAGATCTTTATCGGTCAAACAACATAACAACATACGTTGTTCCCTTTGTCATCGGTATGTTACTTGCCCGAGATTCGATCGTCGGTATCATCATACCTAGTTCAATCTCGTTACCGGCAAGTCTCTTTACTCATTCCGTAATGCATCATCCCATGACTAACTCATTAGCCACATTGCTTGCAAGGGTCATAGTGACGTGCATTACCGAGAGGGCCCAGAGATACCTCTCCGACAATCGGAGTGACAAATCCTAATCTCGATCCATCCCAACTCAACAAACACCATCGGAGACACCTGTAGAGGATCTTTATAATCACCCAGTTACGTTGTGACGTTTTATAGCACACTAAGTGTTCCTCCGGTATTTGGGAGTTGCATAATCTCATACTCATAGGAACATGTATAAGTCATGAAGAAAGCAATAGCAATAAACTAAACGGTCATAGTGCTAAGCTAACGGATGGGTCTTGTCCATCACATCATTCTCTAATGATGTGATCCCGTTCATCAATTGACAACACATGTCTATGGCTAGGAAACTTTAACCATCTTTGATTAACGAGCTAGTCCAGTAGAGGCATACTAGGGACACTCTGTTTGTCTATGTATTCACACATGTACTAAGTTTACGGTTAATACAATTCTAGCTTGAATAATAAACATTTATCATGATATAAAGATATATAGATAACAACTTTATTATTGCCTCTAGGGAACATTTCCTTCAGGTAGAAGCTATTCCAACTAGTAGTGCTAATCACAACACCTCTATTAAAATGCTTAAAGAAGTTATTATCCCAAGGTTTGGAGTCCCAATATATTTAATGACTGACGGTGGTTCACACTTTATTCATGATGCTTTCCGTAAAATGCTTGCTAAGTATGATGTGAACCATATAATTGCATCACCCTATCATCCTCAATCTAGTGTTCAAGTTGAACTTAGCAATACAGAGATAAAATTAATTTTACAAAAAACTGTCAACAGGTCCTGAAAGAATTGGTCTAAGAAATTAGATGATGCACCTTTGGGCCTATAGAACAACATATAAAAATCCTATGGGTATGCTCCTTATAAGATGGTTTATGGAAATTCATGTCATTTGCCTATTGAGTTAGAACATAAAGCACATTGGGCAGTTAAGGAACTCAACTATGATTTCAAACTTGCCAAATTATTTGCTCACTAGATGAATGGAGAACCCAAGCACATGACAATGCCAAATTATTTAAAGAAGAAGTTAAAATATGGCATGATAAAAGAATCCAAAAGCGGGAACTTAAAGTTGGAGAATATGTTCTTTTGTACAACTCTCGTTTCAGATTCTTTGCAAGAAAACTTCTCTCCAAATGGGAAGGACCATATATTATCGAAGAAGTCTATTGCTCTGGAGCTATCAAAATAAATAATGCCGAAGGTACTAACCCGAAGGTTGTCAATGGGCAAAGAATCAAACACTATATCTCAGGTACTCCTATTAATGTTGAAAGCAATATTTTCCAAACTATGACACCAGAGGAACACATAAAGGAAACCTTCCGGAACACTCCAGAATCATGAAAAATAGGAGGTACGTGATACGGTAAGTAAACGGACTCCGGAAAATACGCAAAAATATTTTTTGTCAGTTTTGGAATATAAAACAATTAGGAAAATAATAAACCACCCAGAAGGCAACCGAGGAGGGCATAAGACACCAGGGCGCGCCTGGCTTGCCTGGCGCGCCCAGGTGGGTTGTGCCCACCTCGGGTACCATCCGAACTCCGTTTTTCTCTTGTTTTCTTGTTTCACAAGATAAAAAATATTTATATACCCCCTGAACGTATTGACCACTGTATCGCGGAGAAATCTTCGGTTCTTCTTTCTTGCTGTTTTTCTGACAGGTCTGAAAATATGTCATCTCAAGACTCGAAGGGTGAGAGCTATGTTGCTGATTATATTGTAAACCCGAAGGTTTACGGAGATGTGGAACATTATGGTTGGACTATGAATGAGGAAGAAGACAATGATCCAAAAGGTAAGGAAGAGACAAGCTCAGATGAAGATGAAGTTCCGCTGCCCCAGCAGGGGAACATGCACGTGGAATTCAAGAAGTCAAGTCTCCCCAATAAAACAAAGAAACCTAAGATCCAGTTTATCCCTTTTCGTCTTCTGCAGAAAAACAAGAAAGAATTATGCAAAAAGATACTAACGCAGGAGCAGGAGATTGATGACTTGAGGGAGGAAAATTCCATCCTTAAGCGTAAGATAAGGAGGAAGTGTGAAGCTACTACCTCATCACCACCACCAAAGGAGACTTGAGTATCGGGTATGGGCACTCCCCTTGGCTTGTGCCAAGCTTGGGGGAGGTGCCCGGAGGTGCCCCAGTATCGTATTACACCACCTCTTTTGCCTTTATTTATCTTAGTCCAGTCTTTAGTTATCTTTTGAATTAGTTGAATAAAAGTTTAGTTCGATCCTTTTTGAGTGTTATTGCTTAGTGATCCATCTATCTTCATAACCGTGTGAGAGATATATACTAAAGTTTAGTTCGAGTTTTGATTTCTTTACTTTTATATTTCAATCAAAATAAAAAGGAAATAATGAAAAAATCATATGTTACTCTTATGGTAAGTAATGACATCACATAAGGAAAAGTATAAGTAGTGAAATTTATTGGAGATTGATAGACATAACATTGGTCAATGATGCAATTCATGAAAGAATTAATAAGGGAAGAGAAGATTCACATGCAAATACACTATCTTGGACATCTTTTATGATTGTGAGCCCCCATCAAAATATTTTGTGCCAAAATTGTTGATGTCGGACAAGGAAGACAGCGTAATGATTTATGCTTGTTCATATTCACATAGAAGTTATATTGTCATAGATCCTTTAACATGTGGTGCTTCCCCCTATCTTTGCTAGCCAAAAATTCCGCACGAAGTGGAGATACTACTTGTGCATCCAAAAACCCTTAAACCCAAATCTTATTTCGAGAGTCCACCATACCTACCTATGGATTGAGTAAGATCCTTCAAGTAAGTTGTCGTCGGTGCAATAAGGCAATAAAAATTGCTTCTAAATGTGTTGGATCATTTAGTGTAATAGAAAATTGAGCATTGTACGAACTTGTGATGGCAAATAATAAAGGCGACAGACTGCGTAATAAAGGTTGCTATCATAAGGGGCAATACAACATGACGTTCTTTTGCACTAAGACATTGAGCATACAAACCAAAAAGTGCATGACAACCTCTGCTTCCCTCTGCGAAGGGCCTATCTTTTACTTTCATGTATTTACTTTTATGCAAGAGTCAAAGTATTCTTCCCTATTCCTTTTTATTTTCTATTTTGCAAGCATCATGTGGTGAGGAAAGATCTAGGCACATATATCTAGTTGGATATGGGTGAGCATGAGTTATTATTGTTGACACCACCCTTGAGGTGAATATGTTGGGAGGCGAAACTATAAGCCCCTATCTTCCTATGTGTCTGGTTGAAACTTTTTGCTCATGGGTATGCGGTGAGTGTTAGCAATCATAGAAGACTATATGATGGTCGAGTATGTGGACTTTCCAAAAGGCTCTGATACGTGACCCTTTCTGAAAAGATGATGAATTTTAGTTAAAAAGTTGACGGCGAACATAGTTTGTTGGTTTTCAATAGAGTTTATGCTTTATACTTCGATGTTGTGATGAATTGTTACTTGTTCATGAGAAGTTTATGATAAAAGCTATGTGGTAAAAGTTCTATGATAAAGTTTGTTGCTGTTATAATAATGTGCATGATGCTTCTTTGTCCGTATTTTGTTTTATTCGAACCTCTCTCTCTAAGCATGTGGACATGTTTTTCGATATAGGTTTTTCGCTTGAGCACAAGCGAGGTCTAAGCTTGGGGGAGTTGATACATCCATTTTCCATCATGTTTACCTATTGTAATTTACTAAGTTTTTATGCATAATAATGCTTTTTGGAGTAATTCTAATGTCTTTTCTCTCATAATATGCAAGGTTGATACAAGGAGGGAGAATGCCGACAGCTGGAATTCTGGACCAGAAAAAGCTATGTTAGATTTACCTATTCTGCACTTCTCTAAATGAGCTGAAAATTTACGGAGAATTGTTTTGGAATATATGAAGAATATTGGAGCAAATAACTACCAGAGGGGGCCCACCAGGTGGGCACAACCCACCTAGGTGCGCCGGGCAGCCCAGCTGCGCCCTGGTGGGTTGTGCCCTCCTCGGCCCACCTCTGGTGCCCCTCTTCTAGTATATAAGTAAATTTGACCTAAAAATAAGGAGGGGACTTTCGGGACGGAGCATCGCCGTCTCGAGGTGGAACTTGGGCAGGAGCACTTTTTCCCTCCGGCGGAGCAATTCCGCCAGGTGAACTTCCCTCTCGAAGGGGGAAATCATCGCCATCGTCATCACCAACAACCCTCTCATCTTTGGGAGGGCAATCTCCGTCAACGTCTTACACAACACGATCTCCTCTCAAATCCTAGTTCATCTCTTGTGTTTAATCTTTGTACCAGAACCTGAGATTGGTACCTGTGGGTGACTAGTAGTGTTGATTACATCTTGTAGTTGATTACTATATGGTTTATTTGGTGGAAGATTATATGTTCAGATCCATTATGCTATTTAATACCCCTCTGATGTTGAGCATGATTATCATTTGTGGGTAGTTACTTTTGTTCTTGAGGTCACGGGAGAAATCTTGTTGCAAGTAATCATGTGAACTTGATATGTGTTCGATATTTTAATGATATGTATGTTGTGATTCCCTTAGTGGTTTCATGTGAACATCGACTACATGGCACTTCACCATATTTGGGCCTAAGGGAGTGCATTGTGGAGTAGTTATTAGATGATGGGTTGCGAGAGTGACAGAAGCTTAAACCCTAGTTTATGCGCTACTTCATAAGGGACCGATTTGGATCCAAAAGTTTAATGCTATGGTTAGATTTTATCTTAATACTTTTCTTGTAGTTGCAAATGCTTGCGATGGGGTTAATCATTAGTAGGAGGTTTGTTCAAGTAAGAACAGCACCTAAGCACCGGTCCACCCACATATCAAATTTTAAAAGTAGCGAACACAAATCAAACCAACATGATGAAAGTGGCTAGATGAAATTCCCGTGTACCCTCAAGAACGCTTTGCCTATTATAAGAAACAGTTTTGGCCTGTCCTTTGCCACAAAAGGATTGGGCTACCTTGCTGCACTTTACTTACCATTACCATTACTTGCTCGTTACAAATTACCTTGCTATCAAACTACTCGTTACCGACAATTTCAGTGCTTGCAGAAATTACCTTGCTGAAAACCACTTGTCATTTCCTTCTGCTCCTTGTTGGGTTCGACACTCTTACTTATCGAAAGGACTATGATTGATCCCCTATACTTGTGGGTCATCAAGCCAAAGGATAACTCTCGCGATACAAACCCTACTCGGCTGTTGACCGAGGGCTCAGACTTTAATCTCATGCCTAACTTACAAGTCCGAACCATCTATTCATCGTCTTGAGTGTTGCATTATATGATTCAATTTCGAACCTTGATTTGGGTCAATAGTTGGGTTGCCCAGCTCCTGTGCTTACCTCTTACGTTCCCGATCTGTTCGGCTAAGTGTGTAAAGGGAGAACCACTGCGATTGCGCTTCCAACTCGAATGATAAGGCGCCTCAATGGAGAAAGCTGAAAACTATTTGTCTCGGTAGGTGTAAACTGGTCGGCAAGCCGACGACTTTGTTAAACCAAGGATCGTTAGAGGTTATTTGTGTCACATGAGGGGCTCTTCTTAAAATGAGCCGATGGGGCTAACAGTTTAAAACCTTGGCTATGTCCAAACACTTCACACTATGGGGGCTAGTCATTAGCTCCCATAGTCAAGCTCATATGATTAGGTGAAAGTTATAAAACTAACATAGTCCTATTGCCTTATTTCTATACACACACTGCCTTCTAGAACCAGGATGTCGGCTAAGGGTCACGGCTGCTATAGAAACACCCCTTGTATCTTGTACAAGGGGCCAGAAGCTGACGACTGGTCACTTTCAGTGTCAAAACAGTCACACATGAGTAAAAAAAGCAGACACATCGAAATATGAAGCCGAATTCACTTAGACCTCAATCAAAAGCTTGTTCTTGTTGCATTATAGAAACTTTGACATTCCGAAGTATGAATTAAAAGTACAAGGTGTCCTGGCTACAACGCGGCTCGGTGATTCGGGCGCCCTCCATCACCTCGGCTAGAAACTCCTCGGGCTTTTGGTCCTTCCCTTTCGGTGGCCCCGAAGCCATCAACCTCACATCAGTGCGAGTTTAATGAGTCTTCAGGCAGGCATACGCCAGCTGGGCGCCCTCCAGGCATGCTGACTGTTTCCAGCGCAAATCTTGAGCGCGACACCTTGAATTCGGGCCACCAGGCTGAACAAACTAGTCGGCAGCGGCTTTGTGGGCCAAAGCTGAACACAATGGTCCTCCATGCCTGGCTTCACCATGTGATAGAGCTGCATCAGCTGCTTCATTTGATCAATGAGCAATGGCAGATGTGATGGCGCCTGGAACTACTACTAGAACGCCCGCTCCATGGCATAACCCTCCTGGGTGCCGAAGTACGACCGACATCCCACACACTTCTCGGTAGATCTGTGAAGACCTCTGTGGATCACCATAGTTGAGTGAGCTGAATGGACTTGTTACGGCCAAAAACACATTGAAGCAAGTACGATTTACTAGCAGTGATCTACCTCACTTGCTGGAGCGCCTCACGATCTGCTCGGGCCTGGGACTGGACCTCAGCTTGAGCTGATCTCAACTGCTCGTTCGGCGGCCGACTTCTTCTGATCCTCCTAGAGGGCGTGACGTTCCAGGCACATGCCCTTCAGGTTGTTCTCAACCTCAAGGACCCGAGCTTGGTCCTTGCCTCGGGCTGCCGGCTCTTCGGCCAACTCTTTGTTGGCCTTCATTGCTGCACCATTCTGCTGCTATGCTTCTAGCCAAGCTTTTTTGTAGCTCGGCCTTGAGGGCCTTAAGCTCCGTGGTCGCAGCTGTCATCATACAACGCTTGATATTAGAACAAGCTAAAACAACTACGAAAAATACACTCTTCGTATCAGGCTTCTTCATTTACATTGGCCTTGATCGATCTGTTTTTGCATTAGATCGAGGTCCTATTTGGACTGCTTCTACTTCTGATTCATCTCCGCTATCTCTTCGAAGATGGAGCTCGGAGCCAAAATCGAGGCCTGCACACATATTAAGTGATTAGTCTTCCGACATCGAATTTGATCCTCTGTTCGGCTCTTTCAAAACCAACCAGAGTCTCGGGGGTACTGCATCTTCGCTTTTATAAAAATTAGACTCGTTCCCCAAGCCAGTTTGTTGAAACAACCTTGGGGCTCGAGGGCTACTACTAGCTACGCATTTACGTGTATAGTTTGCATTTTTTCAGTCTTCAGACGGTGTTGCTGTCACCCATGTCCGAAGAGGGCTACCGGATAGAATTAGCTTCAAACTAAGTTCATGTACAATGAAAAGGTAAGGATGTATAAAACATATCTCGAAGCCTCTGAGGAGGCTGATAACCCACAAGTATAGGGGATCAATTGTAGCCTCTTTCGATAAGTAAGAGTGTCGAACCCAATGAGGAGCTAAAGGTAGAACAAATATTCCCTCAAGTTCTATCGACCACCGATACAACTCTACGCACGCTTGACGTTCGCTTTACCTAGAACAAGTATGAAACTAGAAGTACTTTGTAGGTGTTTTTGGATAGGTTTGCAGGATAATAAAGAGCACGTAAATAAAAGCTAGGGGCTGTTTAGATAAAGACACAATAAAGTAAATATAGCGAGTGTGGAAAAGTGGTGGTAGGAGCTGCGAAATTGTCCCTAAGCAATTGACTACTTTACTAGACAGATAGCAAGTATTATGTGGGAGAGGCCACTGCTAGCATGTCATCCCTGACTTGGAGTTCTATGCACTTATGATTTGAACTATTAGCAAGCGTCCGCAACTACTAACGTGCATTAAGGTAAAACCCAACCATAGCATTAAGATATATTGGTCCCCCTTCAATCCCGTCTGCATCAATTTCTATGCTAGGTTGAAGCTTCTGTCACTCTTGCCCTCCAATACATAGTCCTATCAACATACAACTAACCCTAAGGTGTGATCCACGCGCGTGCTCATATGATGGGCACCAAAGGACAACAACATAACCACAAGCAAATTAAATCAATCATAGCAATTCATCAACCACCGATAGGACAACGAAAATCTACTCAGACATCATAGGATGGCAACACATCATTGGATAATAATATGAAGCATAAAGCACCATGTTCAAGTAGAGGGTACAGCGGGTTGCGGGAGAGTGGACCACTGTAGATAGAGGGGGGAAGGTGATGGAGATGTTGGTGAAGATGGCAGAGGTGTTGGTAAAGATCGCGGTGATGATGATGGTGGCCACGGCAGCGTTCCGGCGCCACTGGAAGAGAAGGGGAGAGGGGGCCCCTTCTTGTTCTTCTTCTTCCTTGACCTCCTCCCTAGATGGGAGAAGGGTTTCCCCTCTGGTCCTTGGCCTCCATGGCATGGGAGGGGCGAGAGCCCCTCCGAGATTGGATCTGTCTCTCTGTCTCTCTCTGTTTCTGCGTTCTGGTATTCTGCCCTTTCACCATTTCGTATATATATGGAGATCCGTAACTCCGATTGGATTGAAACCTTCGCCGAGATTTTTTCTGAAAATTAGCTTTCTTGCGGCCGAAGAAGAGCAGCAACCGCCTTACGGGTGGCCCACGAGGGGGGCAGGCGCGCCCAGGGGGGTAGGCGCGCCCCCTGCCTCGTGCCCCCCTCGGGCACCGTCTCGCGTTGATTCTTCTTCCCATATTTTCCAAATATTCCAAAAATATTCTCCGTCCGTTGTTATCCCGTTTGGACTCCGTTTGATATGGGGTTTCTGCGAAACATAAAACATGCAACAAATAGGATTTGGCACTGGGCACTGGACCAATATGTTAGTCCCAAAAATAATATAAAAAGTTGCCAAAAGTACATAAAAGTTGTAGAATATTGGCATGGAACAATACAAAATTATAGATACGATGGAGACGTATCAGCATCCCCAAGCTTAATTCCTGCTCGTCCTCGAGTAGGTAAATGATAAAAAAGATAATTTTTGTTGTGGAATGCTACCTAGCATAATCTTGATCATGTATCTAATCATGGCATGAATATTAAGACACGAGTGATTCAAGGCAATAGTCTATCATTTGACATAAAAACAATAATACTTCAAGCATACCAACCAAGCAATTATGTCTTATCGAAATAACATAGCCAAAGAAAGCTCATCCCTACAAAATCATATAGTCTGGCTATGCTCCATCTTCACCACACAAAGCATTCAAATCATGCACAACCCCGATGACAAGCTGAGCAATTGGTTCATACTTTTTAACGCGCTTCAGCCTTTTCAACCCTCACGCAATACATGAGCGCAAGCCATGGACATAGCACTATAGGTGGAATAGCATATGATGATGGAGGCTGTGTGAAGAAGACAAAAAAGGAGAAAGTCTCACATTGATGCAGCTAATCAACGGGCTATGGAGATGCCCATCAATTGATGTCAATGTGAGGAGTAGGGATTGCCATGCAACGGATGCACTAAGAGCTATAAGTGTATGAAAGCTCAAACTGGAAACTAAGTGGGTGTGCATCCAACTTGCTTACTCATGAAGACCTTGGGTATTTGAGGAAGCCCATCATCGGAATATACAAGCCAAGTTCTATAATGAAAATTCCCACTAGTATATGAAAGTGATAACTCAAGAGACTCTCTATATGAAGAACATGGTGCTACTTCGAATCACAAGTGTGGTAAAAGGATAGTAACATTGCCCCTTCTCTCTTTTTCTCTCATTTTTTTTCTCTTTTTTTGGGCTTCTTTGGCCTCTTTTTTGGGGGCTTCTTTGGCCTCTTTTATTTTGATAACCTCACATGGGACAATGTTCTAATAATGATGATTATCACACTTTTATTTACTTACAACTCAATATTACAACTCAACGTCTAGAACAAAGTATGACTATATATGAATGCCTCCGGCGGTGTACCGGGATGTGCAATGATCTAGCGTAGAAATGACATCAAAAAAAGGACATGCCATGAAAACATCATGCTAGCTATCTTACGATCATGCAAAGCAATATGACCATAAATGCTCAAGTCATGTATATGATGATGATGGAAGTTGCATGGCAATATATCTCGGAATGGCTATGGAAATGCCATGATAGGTAGGTATGGTGGCTGTTTTGAGGAAGATACAATGAGGCTTATGTGTGATAGAGCGTATCGTATCACGGGGTTTGGATGCACCGGCGAAGTTTGCACCAACTCTTGAGGTGAGAAAGGGCAATGCACGGTACCGAAGAGGCTAGCAATGATGGAAGGGTGAGAGTGTGTATAATCCATGGACTCACATTAGTCATAAAGAACTCATATACTTATTGCAAAAGTTTATTAGCCCTCGAAGCAAAGTACTACTACGCATGCCCCTAGGGGGATAGATTGGTAGGAAAAGACCATCGGTCGTCCTCGACCGCCACTCATAAGGAAAGCAATGAAAGAACACCTCATGCTCCGACTTCGTTACATAACGGTTCACCATACGTGCATGCTACGGGACTTGCAAACCTCAACACAAGTATTCCTCAATTTCACAATTACTCAACTAGCACTACTCTAATATCACCACCTTTATATTGCAAAACTATTGCAAGGAATCAAACACATCATATTCAGTGATCTACAAGTTTTATGTACGATTTTATGACGAACCATGTGAATGACCAATTCCTGTCATCTCTCTAAATAGATATAAGTGAAGCAAGAGAGTTTAATTATTTCTACAAAAGATATGCCCACGCTCTAACAAATATAAGTGAAGCAAAAGAGCATTCTATAAAGGGCGGTTTCCTATGTGAAGAGAAACAGGCAATCCAAACTTCAAATGATATAAGTGAAGCACATGAAGCATTCTATAAAGCCATACTCAAAAGATATAAGTGAAGTGCAAAGAGCATTCTATAAATCAACCAAGGACTATCTCATACCAGCATGGTGCATAAAATAAAAGTGAAAACTAAATGCAAAAGACGCTCCAAGATTGCACATATCGCATGAACGAAACGAATCCGAAAACATGCCGATACTTGTTGAAGAAAGAGGGGATGCCTTCCGGGGCATCCCCAAGCTTAGACGCTTGAGTCTCCTTGAATATTTACTTGGGATGCCTTGGGCATCCCCAAGCTTGAGCTCTGCCTCTCTTCCTTCTCCTCACATCGAGACCTTCTCGATCATCGAACACTTCATCCACACAAAACTTCAACAGAAAACTCGGTAAGATCCATTAGTATAATAAAGCAAATCACTACTTTAAGTACTGTTGCAAACCAATCAATATTTTGTTTTTTCATTGTATCTACTGTAATATAACTTTTCCATGGCTTAATCCACTGATATAAATTGATAGTTTCATCAAAACAAGCAAACTATGCATCAAAAACAGAATCTGTCTAAAACAGAACAGTCTGTAATAATCTGAACATTCACCATACCTCTGTACTTCAAACATTCTACCAAAATTAGGAAAAATAAATAATTTGTGTGGAAAGACATTGCAAGAAGAATCAGAACCATTTGACGTTCCAGTAAAAAATGTAAAATCGCGCACTACAGCTAAAGTTTCTGTCCTGCACCGTACAAACCAACAAGCATTGTAACCTCCTAAAGGCAAACCTTAGCACATTATTTTTATAATACAATGGAATTGTACAAGGGTATAATTATTTTTGTTGAAAAGTTTCTGTAATTAAGATTCACAAAGTTTCCATGGGCATGAACAAAGTTCAAGGATGTCCCCCACTTTCACAATGCTCGTCTATCTCACTTTCACTTTTCTTTTTTGAAAAGTTTTGGGCTCCCCTCTTTATTTTTGTTTTGTTTTTAAACTATATGAAAGCACACAACAGAAATAAATGACTCTCTAAAACTTCCTGGTTGTCTCCCTGGCAGCGCTTTCTTTAAAGCCATTAAGCTAGGCATATAGTGCTCCAGTAATGGATCCACCCGGATCCCAAGGTATATCAAAGCCAATTTTAATTAACAATGATTTGGCATTTAATAGTGAGCACAAAGCAACATATATCAAGCAATGACGAAGTCTAACTCTCTTCCTATGCATCGGCATGTCATAAAAGAACAATTCATGCACACAAAGTAAAGTCCAATGCATAGTATAAACAGTTTCTTGCAATTTTACCATGTTGGAAACATAGAGAGGTGGAGATATAGTTCCTCTCTCATAATAATCGCAAGTAGGAGCAGCAAGCACATGCATATTATATCTATTAAAATCATCATGTGCAACGGTAAAAGGCAACCCATCAATATAATCCTTAATAAGTGCAAACTTCTCCGATATAGTGTAGTCGGGAGAATTCAAAAAGATAATAGGACTATCATGCGTGGGTGCAATAGCAACAATTTCATGTTTAACATAAGGAACTATAGCAAGTTCATCTCCATAAGCATAATTCATATTGGCATCTTGGCCACAAGCTTAGCAATCATCCCTCGGTAAGCACGAAGGGAAATTAAACAATGTATGAGTTGAAGATTACTCTCATTAGAAGGTGGGCACGGGTAGCTTATCCGCTCTTCCTCCTTTTGTTCTTCGCTCTCCTCATCATCTTTTTCATCCAATGAGCTCACAGTTTCATCAATTTCTTCTTCCATAGGCTCCTGCAAAATATTAGTCTCTTCTTGGACAGCGGAGGAGTCCTCAATATATGGTTTAACATAGGCATTAGAAGCATAATTATCATAACAATATTCAAGTATGGCAAAATTTTCAGACTTGTAAAGAGTAGCATAATACTTTTCAATCAAAGAAGCAATTTCATAAGCACCCTTAAAAGCAACAAATTCTTCAATTTGTTGAACATCATAGTAATTATAAACACCCTTAGCATACAAAGACACGATTCCATTATCGATAAACTCACATTGGTAGGGAAGGTGTTACTTAGGGTTTTCAGAACAACAAGTAACATCATATATTTCACATAAATTCCAGGCATAGCATTGCAAATGATGAATTTGATCCAGTAAAAGTTTCCCTTTTTTAGATATGCGGTGTCGCACATAACAAGCATGCTCATCTAAAGATTTTCCCTCAACTAAGCTAGTTGGGGTTTCAGCACGAGCACATAGCGATCGAAGATGATCCAAGTAAAAAGCTTCAGGAGTGTGATAGATTTTGAGTGAATCTTCAACCATTGGTTCAGTAGGTACAACTAATTTCTTTGGTATTTTGCGTTTCCTACCCATAACTAAAGATAGAAAACAACTAAGAACAGCAAATAAAAATTACTTAGTGATAAAGCAAACAAGCACACACGAGAATATTCACCCCACGCTATGACTCCCCGGCAACGGCGCCAGAAAAAGGTCTTGCTAACCCACAAGTATAGGGTATCAATTGTAGCCTCTTTCGATAAGTAAGAGTGTCGAACCCAACGAGGAGCTAAAGGTAGAACAAATATTCCCTCAAGTTCTATCGACCACCGATACAACTCTACGCACGCTTGACGTTCGCTTTACCTAGAACAAGTATGAAACTAGAAGTACTTTCTAGGTGTTTTTGGATAGGTTTGTAGGATAATAAAGAGCATGTAAATAAAAGCTAGGGGCTGTTTAGATAAAGACACAATAAAGTAAATACAGCGAGTGTGGAAAAGTGGTGGTAGGAGCTGCGAAATTGTCCCTAAGCAATTGACTACTTTACTAGACAGATAGCAAGTATTATGTGGGAGAGGCCACTGCTAGCATGTCATCCCTGACTTGGAATTCTATGCACTTATGATTGGAAATATTATCAAGCTCCCGCAACTACAAACGTGCATTAAGGTAAAACCCAACCATAGCATTAAGATATATTGGTCCCCTTCAATCCCGTATGCATCAATTTCTATGATAGGTTGAAGCTTCTGTCACTCTTGCCCTCCAATACATAGTCCTATCAACATACAACTAACCCTAAGGTGTGATCCACGCGCGCGCTCATATGATGGGCACCAAAGGACAGCAACATAACCACAAGCAAATTAAATCAATCATAGCAATTCATCAACCACTGATAGGACAACAAAAATCTACTCAGACATCATAGGATGGCAACACATCATTGGATAATAATATGAAGCATAAAGCACCATGTTCAAGTAGAGGGTACAGCGGGTTGCGGGAGAGTGGACCGCTGTAGATAGAGGGGGGAAGGTGATGGAGATGTTGGTGAAGATGGCGGAGGTGTTGGTGAAGATCGTGGTGATGATGATGGTGGCCACGGCAGCGTTCCGGCGCCACCGGAAGAGAAGGGGAGAGGGGGGCCCTTCTTGTTCTTCTTCTTCCTTGACCTCCTCCCTAGATGGGAGAAGGGTTTCCCCTCTGGTCCTTGGCCTCCATGGCATGGGAGGGGCAAGAGCCCCTCCGAGATTGGATCTGTCTCTCTGTTTCTGCGTTCTGGTATTCTGCCCTTTCACCGTTTCGTATATGTATGGAGATCCGTAACTCCGATTGGATTGAAACCTTCGCCGAGATTTTTTTCTGAAAATTAGCTTTCTTGCGGCCGAAGAAGAGTAGCAACCGCCTTACGGGTGTCCCACGAGGGGGGCAGGCGCGCCCCCCTGCCTCGTGGCTCCCTCGGGCACCGTCTCGCGTTGATTCTTCTTCCCATATTTTACAAATATTCCAAAAATATGCTCCGTCTGTTTTTATCCCGTTTGGACTCCGTTTGATATGGGGTTTCTGCGAAACATAAAACATGCAACAAACAGGAACTGGCACTGGGCACTGGATCAATATGTTAGTCCCAAAAATAATATAAAAAGTTGCCAAAAGTATATAAAGTTGTAGAATATTGGCATGGAACAATAAAAATTATAGATACGACGGAGACGTATCAGAGGCCCTTAAAGACCTCGTGCATTCCGGCTTCCACGGACCGGATGATCCCCAACGCTGCGCCAATAAGGGCTCGGTGCTCTTCCGCAATGGACGAGCTCGCGACGGCAACCTCCATTGCGTCAGACTACCCCTTGTGAACCTACCTTCGGGCTGGAGGGGTAGGTGGACTTACCTCTGGCCCACTTATACGTCTCCAACGTATCTATAATTTTTGACTGTTCCATGCTATTATAGTATCAATCTTGGATGTTTTATATGCAATTATATGCTATTTTATACCATTTTTTGGGACTAATCTGTTAACCCAGTGCCCAGTGCTAGTTGTTGTTTTTTTGCTTGTTTTGGGTTTTCAGAAAATCAATCAAACGAAGTGCAAATAGAGAAAAATCTTTGGATTAATTTTTTCTGGACTAGAAGGGACCCATGAAGGTTCGGGAGAAGACCAGAAGAGCCACGATGGAGCGACAAGCTCTTTGGGCGCGCCCCAGGGGCAGCACCCCCTGAGCTTGTGGGCCCCTCGTGGCACCTCTTGACCTAATTCGACATCTATAAATTCCCAAATATTCCCTATATACCAGAGAGGCACCCAATGCACGTTTTCCACCATCGCAAGCTTCTGTTCTTCCGTGATCCCATCTAGAGGCCTTTTCCGGTACTCTGCCAGAGGGGGGATCAATCACGGAGGGCTTCTACATCATCCTAGCTGCCTTACAGTGATGCATGGGTAGTTTACCACAGACCTATGGGTCCATAGCCAGTAGCTTTATGGCTTCTTCTCTCTCTTTGATCTTCAGTACCATGTTCTCTCAATGTTCTTGGAGTTGTATCCAATGTAATCTTCTTCTGTAGTGTGTTTGTTGGTATCCAATCAATTGTGGGTTTATGATCTGAATATTCATGAGAAGTAATTGAGTCTTTTGTGAACTTTATTATGCATGATTGTTATAGCTTTGTATTTCTCTTCGATCTATCCATTTGGTTTGGCCAACTAGATTGATTTATCTTCAGTGGGAGAGGTGCTTTGTGATGGGTTCAATCTTACAATGCTCTATCCCAATGACAGAAAGGGACAAGACACGTATTTGTATTGTTGCCACTAAGGGTAAAACGATGGGGTTTATTCATATTAGTTGAGTTCACTTTGTCTATATCATGTCATCTTGCTTAAGGTGTTGCTCTATTTTTATTAACTTAATACCCTAGATGCATGCTGGATAGCGGTCGATGGGTGGAGTAATAGTAGTAGATGTAGACAGGAGTTGGTACTTGTCTCGGACGGGATGCATATATACATGATCTTTGCCTTGAATATTGTCATAACTATGCACTTTTCTATCAATTCCTCAACAGTAATTTGTTCACCCACCGTATGCTTTGTGTTCGAGAGAGAAGCCTCGAGTGAAAACTATGGCCCCCCGAGTCTACTTTTATTATATATAAAAACCAAAATATCCTTGCGCAATTTTATTTCTTTTTTTTGTAATTTATCCTGGTCAAGCTGGTACTTGGGGACTTAGTTCTCAATGTTATCAGCGCGTATGCCTCGCAAGTAGGCCACAATGAGAACACCAAGAGGGAGTTCTGGGAAGGCCTGGAAGACATGGTTAGGAGTGTACCGCAAGAAGCTCTTCATAGGAGGAGACCTCAATGGCCACGTGGGTACTTCTAACATAGGTTTTGAAGGGGCGCATGTGTGCTTTGGCTATGGCATCAGGAATCAAGAAGGCGAAGATGTCTTAAGCTTTGCTCTAGCCTACGACATGATTGTAGCTAACACCCTCTTTAGAAAGAGAGAATCACATCTAGTGACTTTTAGTAGTGGCCAACACTCTAGCCGGATTGATTTCATCCGCTCGAGAAGAGAACATAGGTGTGCGTGCCTAGACTGTAAGGTGATACCTGGAGAGAGTGTTGTACCTCAGCATAAGCTGGTGGTTGCTGACTCCCGCTTTCGGATTCATGTCCAGCGGGATAAGCGTGCCAAAGTCGTTAGAACAAAGTGGTGGAAGCTCAAGGGGGAGGTAGCTCAGGCGTTCAAGGAGAGGGTCATTAAGGAGGGCCCTTGGGAGGAAGGAAGGGATGCGGACAATGTGTGGATGAAGATGGCGACTTGCATTTGCAGGGTTGCCCCGGAGGAGTTTGGAGTGTCCAAGGGGAGGAGAAGTGAAGATAAGGATACCTGGTGGTGGAATGATGTTGTCCAGAAGGCGATTAAAGAGAAGAAAGAGTACTTTAGACACCTACACCTGGATAGGAGTGCGGACAATATAGAGAAGTACAAGATGGCGAAGAAGGCCGCAAAGCGAGTTGTCAGTGAAGCGAGGGGTCGGGCATATGAGGACCTCTACTAACGGTTAGGCACGAAGGAAGGCGAAAGGGACATCTATAAGATGGCCAAGATCCGAGAGAGGAAGACGAGGGATATTGGCCAAGTCAAATGCATCAAGGACGGAGCAGACCAACTCTTGGTGAAGGACGAGGAAATTAAGCATAGATGGCGGGAGTACTTCGACAAGCTGTTCAATGGGGAGAATCAGAGTTCTACCATTGAACTGGACGACTCCTTTGATGAGACCAACATGCGTTTTGTGCGGCGAATCCAGGAGTCTGAGGTCAAGGAGACTTTAAAAAGGATGAAAGGAGGCAAAGCGATGGGCCCTGATTGTATCCCTATTTAGGCGTGGAAAGGCCTCAGGAACATAGTGATAGTATGGCTAACCAAGCTTTTCAACCTCATTTTTCGGGCAAACAAGATGCCAGAAGAATGAAGATGGAGTATATTAGTACCAATCCTCAAGAACAAGGGGGATTTTTATAGTTGTACTAATTACAGTGGAATTAAGCTGATGAGCCATGCAATGAAGCTATGGGAGAGAGTCATTGAACACCGCTTAAGAAGAATGACAAGCGTGACCAAAAATCAGTTTGGTTTCATGCCTGGGAGGTCGACCATGGAAGCCATTTCCTTGGTACGACAACTTATGGAGAGATACATGGAGCAAAAGGAGGACTTGCATATGGTGTTCATTGACTTGGAGAAGGCCTATGATAATATACCGCGAAATGTCATGTGGTGGGCCTTGGAGAAACACAAAGTCCCTGCAAAGTACATTACCCTCATCAAGGACATGTACGATAATGTTGTGATAAGTGTTCGAACAAGTGATGTCGACACCGATGACTTCCCGATTAAGATATGACTGCACCAGGGGTCAGCTTTGAGCCCTTATCTTTTTGCCTTGGTGATGGATGAGGTCACAAGGGATATACAAGGAGATATCCCATGGTGTATGCTCTTTGCGGCTGATGGGGTGCTAGTTGACGATAGTCAGACGGGGGTAAATAGGAAGTTAGAGTTATGGAGACAAACCTTGGAATCGAAAGGGTTTAGGCTTAGTAGGACTAAAACCGGGTACATGATGAGCGGTTTTAGTACTACTAGGTGTGAGGAGGAGGAGGTTAGCCTTGATGGGCAGGTGGTACCTTAGAAGGACACCTTTCGATACTTGGGGTCAATGCTGCAGGAGGATTGGAGTATTGATGAAGATGTGAACCATTGAATCAAAGCCGGATGGATGAAGTGGCGCCAAGCTTCTGGCATTCTCTGTGACAAGAGAGTGCCACAAAAGCTAAAAGGCAAGTTCTACATGACGGCTGTTCGACCCGCAATGTTGTATGGCGCTGAGTGTTGGTCGATTAAAAGGTGACATGTTCAACAGTTAGGTGTGGCGGAGATGCGTATGTTGAGATGGATGTGTGGCCACACGAGGAAGGATAGAGTCTGGAATGATGATATACGAGATAGAGTTGGGGTAGCACCAATTGAAAAGAAGCTTGTCCAACATCGTCTGATATGGTTTGGGCATATTCAGCGCAGGCCTCCAGAAGCTCCAGTGTATAGCGGACGGCTAAAGCATGCGGAGAATGTCAAGAGAGGTCGGGGTAGACCGAATTTGACATGGGAGGAGTCCGTTAAGAGAGGCCTGAAGGATTGGAGTATCACCAGAGAACTAGCTATGGACAGGGATGCGTGGAAGCTTGCTATCCATGTGCCAGAGCCATGAGTTTGTTGCGAGATCTTATGGGTTTCACCAAGCCTACCCCAACTTGTTTGGGACTAAAGGCTTTGTCGTCGTCGTCGTCGTCGTTGTTGTTGTTGTTGCTGTTGTTGTTTGTTGTTGTTGTAATTTATCTATCTAGCACTACGAGATTTAATCCTTGCAAGTAACGAGTTCAAGGGGATTGACAACCCTCTTTCCCGCGTTGGGTGCATGTATTTGCTTTTGTATGTGCAGGTGCTATTCACGAGGCTTTGTGTGATTCTCCTACTGGATTGATAACTTGGTTCTCACCGAGGGGAAATACTTATTTCTACTGTGCTGCATCTCCTCTCCTCCTTGGGGAAAATCCCAACGCAGGTCACAAGTTGCAGGAAGAATTTCTGGCGCCGTTGCTGGGGAGACATCATCAAAACATATCAAGTACCTTCACGCAAACTATAATCTACTTGTTCTACTTTTATTTGCCTTTGCCTCTCATTTTTATCTGCCACACTTCTCATAAAATTTACAAAAATGAAAAAAATATTTTTGTTAGCTTGTTTGCTTGAAGTTGCTACCATGTTTGAATTTGTTATTGCTAGGGGAGAGAACGAGGATGGTAAAAATCCTAAGATGGAAAACCCCATAAATTTGATGCTAAATTTTTTGTGACGGGAAGTGGGGATATCATAGGAAAAAGTATTATTCAAGAGTTCTTCACTTGTACGGGAACATTGGTTTGTAATGATACCCCTATTCTTAAAACAACCAATAGTTATGCCCAAGCTATTTTGGCACTTATTGTTAAACTGGAAAGAAGATTCATGCGCACTCATCCTATCTTGCAAAGATTGTTCTATGAGCTACCTATCATAAACGATCCTAAGGCTAAAAAGATAGCTAGTCTTATTCTCATGAATGAATTTGACTATATTGTGCGAGAAGCTAGAGAAATTTTTGACTTTTACAATGTGACTTATGAAATTCCTATGATAGATAAAATTTTATATTATAGAGATTTTATGAGGAGATGTATGTCTCGGGATCATCATACTTTGGTGAAAATGCTAAAAAGAAAGTTCCTCCTTTACATATTATCCAACAAGTGTTCAATGGCATTAATCATAAATATTCTTGGATCATAAAAGGGATCAACAAGGTTTTGAAGAAAGTTGCCTTGAAAATGCTAATTTTTTTAATAGATGATGAGTTCACCATTTCTTATGAAAAGCCTGCTGATGAACACATATCTCAAGATGTGAAAACTAAGGATGACAATACTTGAAACTATGCCTTACGCCTAGCTAGGGGCATAAAACAATACCGCTTGTTGGGAGGCAACCCAATTGTTATCTTATTTTTCTTATTTTTCTTTATGTTTTTGAGTGTTCACACAATTATGCTACTGTTATGATTGTGTTTTTATGTTTTAATTAGTGTTTTTGCCAAGTAAATCCTTTGGGCTGATTTGGTTGAGAGTTGACTTGATTCTGTGAAAAAAGGGAAACTTTTGCGCTCAATAGTGGAATTTTTAAAATTCAGTGGATGGTGATAAAATTCTGAATTTTTTTACACATGATCTATGTGCAAATTGCACGGTTTACTAATTTTTCACATTTTTTGGAGTTACAGAAGTGTGGCGTTTGTTTAGATCATTACAGACTGTTCTATTTTAGACATATTCTGTTTTCGTTGCATAGTTTGCTTCTTTTAATGATGCTATGTGTTGGGTTACACCAATCTATGGGCCAGTGTGGCCCCATTGCAGTTCGGCTAGGGAGATCGACGAGCACGGAGAGAAAATCCAAGAGTTCACACGCGAGGCTTTTCCCAGGTTCGGGCCGCCGTGGGGGCGTAAAACCCTACTCTTGCTTGTTTGGTGGATTGACTTGGGGCTCAATTTACAAGCGCAGCTTGCCGGAAAAGATACGAGTAAGGTGCAACTACTGTGTAAGAGTGAGAAAAGTGTCGACCCATTCCCAGGTAGCAATGGGCCTCCTTTTATAGAAAAAAGGGGTCACCACAGTGGCAACATGGTAATTACATCTTATGAATACTGGCCTGGATGCTATCGAACCTAATCCTGCCAGACTAGGACAAGGGCATTTAGTGCACGGTGAACTGATAGCAATCCTTTGGCAAAAGGCATCTCTCCTTCTGTGGCGTCAGCCTGGATGAGCCTATCTTGTTGAGACGTCCACAAGATGGGTGTGAATAAAGTTGATCTGCACGCGACGTGCTAACACGCGTCCTGATGATCCTTCCCAAGCCGATCGCCCGCTGGACACCTAATCTTGACAAGCCATCAGCTAGTCGATGAGGTGCAGCTATCGAGAAGCGGGAATGGGGAAACTTCCCATCAAGGAGCTTGTCGGGTCTTGGCTTGCCGGTGCGGAGCTTTCCGACAACTGGAATCTTGATCTTCAGTACTAACTCAGTACTTGTCGATGACCTGCCAGGAGGTCTTCTTCACGGTCTTGTATGTTGAATCTTGAGTCTTGGGTTGAGTTGTCCCCCAGCAAGCCCTTGCCGTTCGAAGGGCTACAACTGCCCGTGCACAAGTATGGGGGTACTAAGGGACCCCTAATTTAGTACACTGACACTATGGATTATATCGGGGGATATAAGTCATGAAGAAGTTAGAATATAGTAGGTATTATGCAATAATAAAACATGAATGGGTTCATAACAATACCTAAAGTTCATGATTTGCTTGTTATACTAACGGATCTCATCAGGTTTTTGTTGAGTTTTGTGTACTGAAGTTTTGAAGTTTTGGGTGAGATCACGATGGATGAACGAATAAGGAGTGGCAAGACCCTAAGCTTGGGGATGCCCAAGGCACCCCAAGGTAATATCTAAGGAAGACCCAATCGTCTAATCTTCGGGATGCCCTAGATGGCATGCCCTCTTTTGTCTACAAACCATCGGTATATTAGTTGGAGCTATATTTTTATTCATCACATGATATGAGTTTTGCTTGGAGCGTCTGTTGACGTAGTAGTTTTTTGCTTTGTTTGCTTTTTGGTTTGCCACAATGATTGTTTGCTGCACACACCTTTTGAGAGGGACACACATTTATTCATAGTTTGTTAGAATACTTTATATGCTTCACTTATAGATTTTGAGCTAGGCAGTTGCTCTATTGCTTCACATATATTTTTTAGAGCATGACAGTGGTTATATTTTAAAGTAATAGTTGCACTCTCATGCTTCACTTATACTCCCTCCGTCCCAAAATAAGTGTCTCAACCTTAGTACAACTTTGCACTAAAGTTAGTACAAAGTTGAGACACTTATTTTAGGACGGAGGGAGTATCTTTTTTAGATTCTAATAAATAGTAATGGCAACATGCACATGTTATGAAATTTGTCCTGATATGATAGGTATTCAAGATGGATATAATAAAAACTTTCATGTAGATCACCGAATATCATATGTTTGATTCCTTGCAATAGTTTTGCGATATTAAGACGGTGATATGTGGGGGTACCAGTGAATGATTGTGGTATAGTTACAATATTGGTGTTAAGGTTTGTGATTCCCGAAGCATGCACAAGTCTCTAGTTATGCTACAAAGTTCAAGCATGATTTATTATTGAGTGTCTACCTTATGAGTGGCGGTTGGGGATGAGCGATAGTCTTTTCCTACCAATCTATCCCCTAGGGGCATGCGTAGTAGTACTTTCCTTTGAGGGCTAATAAACTTTCACAATCAGTATGCGAGTTCTTTATGACTAATTCGAGTCCATGGATTATATGCGCTCTTACCTTTCTGCAATTTGCTAGCCTCTTTGGTACCGTGCATTTCCCTTTCTCACCTCGAGAGTTGGTGCAAACTTTGCCTGTGCATCCAAACCTCATGATATGATACACTCTATCACACATGAGCCTCCGTATATCTTCCTCAAGACAATCACCATACCTACCTATCATGTCATTTCCATAGCCAACCCGAGATATATTGCCATGCAACTTCCACCATTCTGTTATTATGACTGTCGGGGTACACAAATAGGGGTGTATGTTTCCCCCTGACTTGTGCTTGGACAGGTGAGTCTCTGGCACGACAACAACAAAGTGAACTGCACCAAGTATCCAAGACAAGGCCAAGCAGAAGAGATAACTCTTCGAGAAATCAAAGGGCGGATCAAGAAGACCAAGACAAGCCAAATGAGCAAGATATCACTAAGAAAAAACCTCTCTTACCGGGCAGGCGAGCCCGATCAGGTCGAGGCCGCACCGAAGACAAGTCTAAAGACTCCCTCGACAAGCTTGCCGGGGTCTCCGAGGGTGGATCACCCCGCCAAGGCTCCACTGCTCCACCTCACAACAACGCAAGTCACCTATCAGTGCGGTGTCGAGCCCCCAGGTGATTAAGTGGCTATCATTTGGCACGTGGCAGCCATTTCTGATGAAGAACACCCCTAAATGACACCCGTCCAGAGGCGTGTAGCACATGCATGTGAGAAGGTGGTCGAATAGCACGGCAAGGCTCGCCGATCTATGCCCACGACGTGACACTAAGCGGTGCATTTTATGGACCTTGTCCTGTGTGCAGAGTTAAGTATGATAGCACTATGGCTATCTAATCACATGATAATGACTGTTTTTCCATTGTGGTAACCCCTTTACCTATAAAAGGAGGGTCGTGGCAACCTTAGAAAGGATTTGGACCCTTGTACACTCATACACGCGTAGCTGCTCTCGTCCCGAGGCGACCTTGCCGAGCTTGAGCGCCGCGTCTCCAGCACGGTCCTTTCATCAATACACAAAAGCAAGAGTAGGGTTTTACGCTTCGCGGCGGCCCGAACCTGGGTAAAATCTGCCTGTGTCATCACTACCGTGCTGCTCTACGGCCTCTGCTCTTTGTGCAAAGCTCCCTTCCCCCTTGCCGAACGACAAGGGGCTGATGGCCCCATGGGTGACCATGTTGAACCACGGCATCCTTGGCGCGCCAGGTAGGGGGTAGCGCTTGCGCGAACCCGAGGTTGTGAGCAGTGCTTCATCTTCATTGACGGCTTCATCATCCATGAATCCCAAGAAAAAAACGCGGCATAGCGGATCGGTAAGGAAGCGAGATCGCTCCTTCGTCGCCCTGTCCAGTTCCCATCATCTGTCTCCGCCGCGGCTACCGCAGCGGCGGGAGCAAGGGATGACGGCGGCACGACAGCTCTAGACGGTTCAGGAAGCATGGTCACCATGCGAGTCCCATTTGGAAAAAGGGGCAAGGTGATAAGGTACATGATTCCTCTCCCCGCCACTTTCACTTCCTGACGAGCCACACTGGGTTTGGCGTCATCAATGTCGATGAGCCCGCACGAAACTTGGTCCATCATTTGCCCTGCTAAGGGAAAATTCTTAGTAGAGCGCCGGTGCGAATCCGTTGATTGACGCCCCGGCAAGGCCATCCGCGTCAGCGTGAATTTTGTGCCAACCGCCATAAGATCGTCAAAAGTGTAAGGGGAAGGAGAGAGAAAAACCGGACCTAACTTGCACCATGTTTTGTCGTCCGTGGGAGATCTATGATCCCCTCTGGCCCTTGCCGGCGATCCAAAAATGACATGCAAAATGCCATTCTCCCAAGGCACACATGCATGGAGAATGAATGCTATCGGGGAAGAAAAGAAGCGTGGACGAAAAGTAAGTCAACTCGTCCATTGATCTTATCTCCAGAGTTTGCATTTGCTTACCCCTCGGTCATTCAATGTTTTCCGTATGGTTTGAACCTTTCCGTGTAATGGCACCTTGCTGTATTTGTCTATGCCCCCACCTTGTTTCGAGCCAGCTCAACAAAGTGGGCGGCTGCGTCAAACACTCCTAAGGAAAACCTGCCGGGACTTGTCCTCGCCAGCTGAATGCTAAGGACCCGCTCCTCATAGCAATCGCGGCAGCATGCTACTGGCATGCAACCAAAAATGCGCGAAAAAGAAGATAACCATATGGACTTCAATGGATGCAACGCAAGAGGGGTAACATGCATTTGAAATTAATTAAACACTAGTTCAGCATGAGCAAAAGGAAGTGCGGGATCTAAACACAAGACATGCATAATGTTTTGTTACAGGGCAACACAGTGACACAAATAATTCGAGGCCGGACTTGGTGTCCTTATGGAGCCCTGGGGACGGAGAGGACCCTGTCGGTGAAGGGACCAGCTTTATTCTCAGCAACAGAAACATCAGCGTCTGCCGGGAGCTTCCTGAAGCCATCAGCAAGGTTGAGTTCGGGGTGGCGATAGGCGAGATTACTTAAGACCATGAAGAGGGCGTTGTCGGCAAGCTTTGAGGCTCGCTTGCAAAGAGAGCGCCTCTTCCTTCCTCATGGGTCTTCAACCCTTCAATCAACTTGTTGAAGAAGAGCCCTAACTTGACACTCGGGACCTCATGCCTGCCAACCAAGAAGACTGGCCCCTCCATGCCCATGTTTGCAATCTGGGTAGTCATGCGCTCGGCAATGTCTACCAGGCTCTTGATCCAAAGGTCGACCAGCTCGGATTGGTTCGCCAGCTTGTCCTCTGCATCCTTTCTAAGGACTCTCGCGTTGTCCAAATCCTTCGTCAGCTGCTTGTCGCGAACCCCGCCAGACTTGATTTTGCTCTCCAGGGTGCCAAGCCTTGCCTTCATGTATTTAATAGTGCCGCTGGCAGTCTCAAGGTCCTCACTATTGGCGGAGAGCTGCGATTGCACCTCTTTCAGAAGGGTCTCTGCCTTCTGTGATTCCTCCTTGAGAACCACATTTTCCTTGGTACTCCCGACAAGCTCCTCTGTCAGTTTGGCCACCTGTTGATCAAGATCATCCTTGACAATGGATGCCGCGGCAAGGTCATCAGAAACCTTCTTCAGCTGACCGGCAGAGTCAGTGGAGAGCGCGTTGAGGGCTGCTTTGTGCTTGTCTTCCAGCTCCTTGGCGCGTTGCTGGACAAGGGCCTCCAGTTCTTCGTCTTTGCCGCGAAGGGTGGCCTCGAGTTTCTCTTCCCGGGAAGAGATATCCTTCTCCCTGGCGTTGAAGAGCGCTGTGTGCTCCGCCAGACGAGCTTCCTGGGCAGCGACGTCCTCCTTTGACATGCAGATCAACTCCTGTTGCCGCATAATAACTTGGAACTGCCTGCCATGCCACTCGCACAGCTTTCGGCCCTTGTCCCTCAGCTTCTGGTCTATGCTATTGGCGGAAGTGCGCTGCTCCTTGAGTGCCTGCCACTTCTGGCCATACCGGTTCTGCATTTCCTTAATGCCTGCAGCCACAGACTCCAAAAAGGACAGGTCCATGACTGCATCAGCAGTGCCATCGGTTTCTCCAATTTGATGAGATAATGGCGCCATGATATGCTAGATCTCCTCATCAAGCTCTGCACTCGTTGCTGGCGAAGAACCGGGGGCTCCGAGACCAGGTTGGGCCAGCACCAATGCGAGTTGACTTGAAGTTGGTTGCGGGGTCCCAACCGAGGTGCGAAATGAGGAGGGAGGGCTCATGGTTCGAAGGGGGATTTTCTCTTCAACCAACACCCCTGACCCTGACGCACTGCCAGGGGCTTTCTCTGCTTCCTTCGGGGGCTCCTGAGCACCCCCAGCGGCGTGTTCCTACCCCTTCGCAGCAGCAATCACTACAAAAAAAAGACACATTCATGACATTTTGGGCCGAACGAAATTTTTTCTATCATACTTATGACACTTCTATGATGATAATTGTGACAAAACCCGGTATCATCATAGATGTGGTGGGGTCGTACTTCTATGACAAAAAATCATGACAGAAAATGGGCTTTTCGTTCTGGGCGGGCCAGAGACGTAGCTACATGACATTCTTTGGGCCGTCCATGACGAAAAAACCGTGGTAGAAGCGAGGGCGAGGAAAATATCGGGGAGTTCCCGTTTACGGTGGGTGGTCGGGGGCCGAGCGATGCACGTTTCTCTCGTACGTACGTGCGTGTGTGCGAGGTGTTGGGCTCTAACTGAACCCGAGCGAGGAGTTGGGCTCTAACTGAACCCGAGCGATTGCACTGCAGGCTACGTGTTACTGAACCCGAGCGATCGATCGATGCCTTGTTGTTAATTGAACCGAGTGATTCCTTCGCTACTGCTGCTAACTAAAGCCGATCGATGCTGCCTCTGGATGAACAGTGAGCGTTGTTTGGGGGGGGGGGGTTGGATGAACAGTTCCCGGTGAGTAGTTGGATGAACAGGACCCCGTGGTAGTAGAGGCCGTTGCTGCTGGATGAACAGGACCCCGATCGATCGAGCCGGTTGGGGGGTGGATGAACCGGACCCCGTGGAGGGCTAGATGAACAGGAACCGTGGAGGGCTGGTTGAACAGTAGCCGGTGGAGGGCTGGATGAACAGTATCCCGTGGAGGGGTGGTTGAACAGGACCCCGTGGAGAGGGCTGGTTGAATAGTAGCCAGTGGAGGAGCGCGCGGTGGAGGCTGGATGAACAGGAGCCCGTGGATGAACAGTCACAGGTGGAGGCTGGAGGAGGTCGATGGTGGATGAATAGTAGCCCGTGGAGGCAGTCGACGGTGGAGATGAACAGTATCCCGTGGAGTCCCGTTTTGCGGTACGCCACACCCCTCCCGATGAATAGGACCCCCGTTTCGACCGTAGCGCTCCAACACAAGTTCGTTTCCTCCGTTTTGCGGTACACCACACCCCTCCCGATCAACAGGACCTTGTTTCCACCGTAGGAGGTCAGTTTCCTCCGTTCTATGGTATGCCAGACCCCTCCCGATGAAAAGGATCCCGTTTCGACCATGGCCGGTCGAACACAAGGTTGTTTCCTCCGTTCTGTGGTACGCTAGGCCTCGTTTCCATCGGCTATTTCGTCCAAGCCGGTTGGCTCCCGATGAACACGACGACAGATTTCGTTCTGACCTAGCCGGTTGCCTCCCCATGATCACGACAATGGCGCAGCTTCTCCGTTCCACCCAGCCATGTACACGAGCCCTGGCCGTACGTATGCGCGAGTAGGCGTTCGAGACCCCGCCCGTATGGACGTACGTGGCCGTATTTACTTTCTTGCACCATGGCCGCTATACGTACGTGTACATGCTACATGCGCGCCTCTACTACGACACGTGCCCTTCCTTACGCGGCCACGGTTCATCGCTGCAGCCTGCAGACAGACCGATCGACCAGTACGTACGTACACGTTCGCCACCAGAATGACAACGCTACGTACGCTTCGACCAGGTGGGCCCCGACTATCAGGCACTTCCTTGCGTGCAAAGATGTAGCTTGTGGGTCCCAGCAGTTAGAGGGGAAATGTTTTTTTCACGAAATACGGTGGCCCGTCCGGTGGGTCCCTGCTGTCAGGTGGACGAATCATTATTTTCCGCGTAATAAGGAGGCACTTCCTTGCTGCGGTCGTGGACCCAGCTGTCAGCCTCTCCACGTACAGTACTCTTTCGATGGAAGTCGGTCATTGACCACATGACCACACCGCGCCGAGAGCACCAAGGCGGTGGACGACGGCGAGGCCTAGGAAGGGGACGACGTGGAGCCGGGGAAGATGCGGCAGTGGAAGCCCATGCGGACAGGAGTACGAGGGTTCACTGGTTTGGCTGCGGTGTGAGGCTGCCGTCGCCGCAGGGCCTGGCCAGCGGTGGGAGTAGTAGGGGGCGGTGAAGCCTCCGCGGCAGCACAGCCGCCCACGGGAGGCAGGAGCAGGCGGCACAACCGGCGCTGCTTTGGGCGGCTGGAGCAAGAAGACCAGAGGTTGAAGAAGCACTACGGCCGTTGGATGGACATCGTACGGTCATTGGAGCTAGAATCGTTCATATTGACTATGTTGACAAAGCCCTCCGTCCCCGTCAACTTAGTAGGCCCACATGTCAGCCTCCCACTATGCTGGGTCCCAGCTAGCAGGGGGAGTATTCATTTTTTATGCGTAATAAGGAGGCACTTCCTTGCGTGCGAAGATATAGCTAGTGGGTCCGACCTGTCAGCGGGGGGAATGTTTTTTTCGCAAAATACAGAGGCCCTTCTGGTGGGTCCCAGATGTCAGGTGGAGGAATCATTATTTTGCGCGTAATAAGGAGGGATTTCCTTGTGTGCGGCCGTGGACCCAGCTATCAGCCTCTCCACGTAAAGTCCACCTCCGATGGATGTCGTTCATTGACCACGTTGACCACAGTGCGTCGAGAGTACCAGGGTGGTGGACGACGGCGAGGCCTAGGAAGGGGACATCACAGAGCCGGGGAAGACACGGCAGTGGATGCCCACACGGAGAGGAGTACGAGGGTTCACTGGTTCGGCTGCGGTATTAGCCTGCTATCGCCGCAGGGCCTGGCCAGCGGTGGGAGTAGTAGGGGGCGGTGAGGCCTCAACGGCAGCATAGTCGGCCACTGGAGGCAGGAGCAGGCGGTCTCGGCTGCGCTGGTTTGGGTGGCTGGTGCAAGAAGAGCAGCGATTGAAGAAACAACAGGACCGTTCGATCCAAATCCAACGGTCACTGCTGCTAGAATCGTTTGTCGACTAAGTTGACAAATCCCAGCGTACGCGTCAACTTAGTAGGCCCACAGGTCAGCCTCCGAACCAGTGCGCCCGAGATGTCAGTGGGAGGAATACTTTTTTTCACCTAATAAGGAGGCAGTTGATTGCGTGCGGCCAGGCCAGCGGAGGGAGTAGGGTAGGCCGGTGAAGCCTGCGCGGCATGAGAGCGGGCCACAAGAGGAGGGAGCAGGCAGTCCCACCGGCGCTGGTTTAGGCGGCTAGAGCAGGAAGATCAGAGATTGAAGAAGCACGTTGGCCATTGGATGGACATCCAACAATCACTGCTGCTAGAATAGTGTGTTGACTAACAAAGCCTTGCGTAAACAAGTCAGCCTCGAAATTTGTGGCGTGTACAACCCATTTGCTATTATTTTTATAATTTTTACTCATTTTCTAATTCATATGGAATTTATTGCAGCCCATTTTCCATTTTTAGAATTGCTGCCCATTTTCTCGTCAGTACCAGGGTTAAAAAATTGAACTAAAAATGTGGGAAATTTTGAAAATTCGTAATTTTTTGCTGGGGAACAAAATATTCTTAATCCAAAAATTATTAGCCCTACTAAAACAAATTTAAAAATAAATTAGTACTATGTCATGTTAAAATCCAATGAAATATAAAATATCGGTGAAGAACAAAAACAAAAAAAAGAAACTAATTTTCCCATTTACTTTTAACAGATACTGACCAAACTCTTTAGCCAGGCCGGAATGCATCCCTCCTCATCTTGAAAGATTTGCAGTCCAGTAAGTCGGAGAAAACAAATAGGCCTAGCTTGGGTATTCTTCGAAAAGAAATAGTGGCCTACCTATTTTCCCAAAGAAAAAACTACTGGGCTGGTCATGTTGTTAGACGGGCCACAGATACCGCACAACCCAGTTTATAGCCTGCTCCTCTGAACAAATCCTCAAAAAAAATTATGCAATTATGTCGTTAATTGACTATACGTTGAAAATGATATGGGTCCCAGATATCAGCAGGGTGGATTAGAGTAAAAAACGAGGGGTGCATCTGAGTAGTAAAAGAGGCGCTTTGCTTGTGTTCAGGAGTGGACCTGGTGGGTCCGTACTATCATACTCACATCTACAGTCCTCTCCCGATTCACTATGTTGACAGGGCCGGACGGCGGCGCCGCGGCGAGCGCACCAAGGCGGAGCATAAAGTGTTGTCGCCAATGTGCTAGGCTGGGTTGGACATTCTTATTGAAAAATAAAAATGGATCGGAACTATTTACGACGTTGACTACGATTTTCGTGGGTCCGCTGGTTGTAGGAAGAAAATGGTGGGAGAAAGAAGACTGGTCGCTATCTTTGCCTAAGAATTATATCGATTGAATGTAACGACACTATCATAGGAAATAATATCCTCCTGTTAAATCGTGAATTTAAAGAACTGGTGCATGAGCATTTAGCTTTATTTATGTTTAGGGGACCATGAGCATGTACCTGGGCCGGATTCATGTGAGAGCCTCCCTTCCAGTTAATTATGGGCTCCTCTATTGGGCCTTCATTTGTGGGCTGCATGTTATCAACAAGTGGAAAATGTGTTCCGTACGAGAAATAGTATGCGCTACGTACGGTCCGGGGCACTAAAGGATCGGACCATGCAACGACTTCCAAAACATTGTGTTTGTCGTTCTAACAACACATTTATTCAACCAATAGGCGAAATATACTACTGATTGTACATTGAAAACAACAGCAGCAGCAACCAGGGCTGGGGGTGCAACAGAAGCAGTAAGCAGGCCAGAAGAGTAAAGACGCAACTCTCTCTTCCAAACCAAACATCAGCCATCATTACAAAAGAGCTACCAAAAAAGAACAAGTGTATGCATCAAACTAAATAAAGATCCTACTACACCAAGTGTACGCATCTAACTAACTGGCTCAGTTAGACGTTACTATTTATTAAGCTGTGGAGATTGGCTGACGGCTTGAACCAGATGGGTGCCTGACGGGGGAAACTCCAGCCAGCAGGTCGAAGTCTGATACTTGCGACCCTCTCTTCTACTTTGGGCTGCAAAGCGTGGCGGCACATATCAGGGTATGGTGCATGCAGAGACGCATGGTACATTGTGTACACACAGTTTTGCCTGATGAACGAAACCGCGCTGCCATCATGATCCTTGCCGTCGGTTATCTCCTGGTTAATCAGATAATTCAGTCCGAGAAACAGAGAGCGTGTACCAAGGCTACTTACCAGCCTCTAGTCAAAAATTCCTGAAGGCCCAGAGAAGCTGGGATCCTGCTCAAAGACCTTGCAGTGACTATGATTATATTCCGCGAAACAACACGTCCGGTACGTGCGAACTATCATCAATTCTTCGCCGTCATCTGATCGAGCCAGGAACCACCTGCAACTGCCATGCCACTTTTCTTTGAAAGGTTCTGGGATTAGGAAGGGTAGGGACACCAGGCGGCCTACAACATCATATCAAGTTGGAGTCAAATAAAAAAGGGCTCTTAATGTAGTCAATCTTAAGAACAACATGCTATGAGTATGAATATTTTTTCAATAAATGTTGAGAGTAATATAAGCACGCCATCATGATATCATAGGAAAGTAACATACTGCTGTAACAGCCGTTTGTAGCGATGACTGGAGTAAGCCAGCAATACGTCCAGCCATAGAAGGAGTCGACAATGTAAATGAAGCCCTTGTGTTCAATGGCATCAAAGAACCATGGAGGATGTATGATCCTGCGATGGACGTGCAGATTTATCCACTTCCCGCAGTGACCTGTCAGATAGGCGAGACCGCGGTTGAAGAACGCAATTAGCCTGCAGCCTTTATAATTCGCAGATCTTGTGGGCACTTGGTAGATTACAACCTTGAGAAAATCAAACTTGGTATCACGTTGGCTACTGTAAGATTCCGAGTATTCTGTGCCGCGGTGCCAAAGCAGTGCAGTGTTAATCGAAGGAAGGGGGATCAACCGTCGGGTGTAGACCTCCACGAGCATCTAGCTGCCACCACCGTTGACGAGCACCATCCAAGACATGTTCATGCCGACCCAGTACATACCGTTAATGTAGTTGAGGGTGATGGGGATCGGATCGCAGACAAGAGGGTTGATGCTCGCCACCACACGATCGTTATGCTGGGTGACACGCCGTTTCTGAAGATCAGGCGACATCAGCAAGCAAGGAGCTAGCTTAAAAAGCTCCGGCCTGAGGGCTTTAAGTAAATGGTACAGCCCGGACGAGCACGCGGCGAGCGGCATGGTACTGAGATTGTCCACACGCGAAACAATTAGCTTGATTACCTCTGTGGGGAGCGAATTCCAGCCACTCTTTCGGCGGACGCTGCTCGGTTTTGCCATTGTTAGTGCTTGGGTTTCGGAAGAGGGGGGAGGCGTCTTAGTGGGGATGGAGGATGGGATGATTATGTGCAGACAAGGATGAAGAAGCGAATATGTGATGCGGGAAGTGGACAGGTGATGATTACTACAGCACGCCGCTTGACTTACGAAACACGTACCAGCAGCGTAGGGTCATATCGATGCCAGATAACTTGCTTCAGTGATCACAGTACTGGTACTCCCTACAGTACCTACTACTATGCCCTAACTTGCTTGACTAGAGTAGTAGTGGAGCAGGACTCTGCTCTACTACTAGCACCGAAGGATTAGTATATTCTAATATAAAATAGTTACAAACTTGAATGCCCGAGCATGGAACGACTACGAACCGCCATCAGTGCTAACTCCAATCCCCAACAAACGTTCGCTGGCAGACATGGCAGTTGCAAATGCCCATGACGCAGTTACAGTATGTGTGTAAGGGTGGCGGTTTTGTCAAATACTATGGCTTAAAAATAGGCCACCGTCGGATGGAAATCTGACGGTTACGTGGGATTCGCCATGATTGAGCTCGTGGCGAACAATCGCCAGATATCATTACTAAAAAAAGGTTAAAACACCCAGGGCTATAACTTGCACCGGCTGACCGCTAACAATGATACTAACATAGTTTTAAAATGGTCAAAGACCGTGTCTTCGTGGTGTTTGAAATTATATGCAAAAAAACTAGCAAGATGCACATGCATTGCACGGAACATCAAGATGCATTTTTTTTACAAAACACCTATTGCGATTGACCCATGCAGGAGTAATCCCATGTGTAAAAACTAATGATATCTCGAGAATTTTATCGGAAACATGGTATCTCGACCATTTCATCGAAAAAATGACATCTCAAGAAAGATGATAAATAAGGTGAGGAGGAGTGGGGCGTGGTGGTGACTGGTGGTCGGACTGGGCGGAGGCATGGGGATGGACAGCGCCGGGAGCGGCCACAATGCCAGATTGTTCCAGAGACTTCCTTTTTAATTGCTCGGCAATGAGGTTGTGGGAGATAAGGATGAACGAGGCAAGGCCTTATCTGTAAATGTGGAGAGAGGTGCGGGTATCTTTTGTAAAATTGTCATAGTTTGCTTTCTATCCGTCAGATATAGATTGAACGGTCTATACTATAAGATGGCAGGCACACAATCATCACCAACTCGGTTTTTTCTCTACTCCTACTCCTATATTACTTATACTTATACTCCTATAAAAGAATCAGTTGGTGATGATGGTGTGTCTGCCAGCCGCCATTTCTGACCATTAGATCTGCATCTAACGGCTGTGATGTAAGTTGTGGCCTTTTGCAACAATTCCCACTTCTCCGCTCCAGTTTACACAAAACCCCTTAGTATCTTGAAACCAACCACATTCCTCCCTTACCTCATCATAACAGCCCAAAGAATATATTTGGAGTGAAACATAAGATATTTTTAGTGAGATGTATATCAAAACTAAACTGTTTTCTTCCAAATTTGTGAATATGTATTATTCTACTTTGGTTCCGTTGCAACAGACGGGCACATTGCTCTAAAAGTTTATCTCCTGCATCATCCGCAACGAACACCTGGTGTACTGGTCCGGGCCGATGCTTGCAGCGCGATGGCCTGGGTTCGAATTCTGTCCTAAACTGTAGCTTTTTATATTTTTTAATATATACTTCTTTCGCTACTGTACTGGGAGTGGAACCCACAGAGTACTTAGAATACAAGATTAAGGATGGATTCGTTTCTTTCTAACTTTCTGTACGAATCTGTAGCCAGCCTGCAAGTAATGTACACTGTACTAACAGTGGAACCCACATAGTACTTAGAATACAAGATTAAGGATGCAATTAACTTTTTATAGAGGGAGAATCATACACGCAATTAATTCAAATGGATTGGACGTGACTCTATTATTCTCCAACGGCAACCGGCAAATTCCCTCCCGCTGGCCGGAGTAGGTTTCTCGGTTTGCATGTGGGTTTAACGGAGGGGTTTGATGGAGGCGAGGAGGCGTGTTCAGCCGGGCATGTAGCGGGCGGCGCAGTACTATTCGATTTGACAGCTACTAGTATATTATAAAAAATAAAGAAGAGTAGTAGAGATAGAGATAAGAGTAGACATAGAGACTAGGGAGGACCACCATCTACTGCTTCGTGTGCTACTCCTGCGCTCCATTCGGCCACCGCAACCTCCCCTACAGCCACTCCCTCCTGCGCTCCATTCGGCGGGCGCTGTTGAAATTTGGGGAGCGCACTTTCACGACTGCTGGCAGCGACGACTTCACCGACGACGACTTCTTCCCCGACCTCGGCAATCTCTTCCTCAACGACATGGGCGACAACCTCAACGCCAACGGTGCTGCTCCCGTTGCACCGTATGTGCTTTTGTCCTTCCTGTTCGAAATCGTGGTAGAATTCATGTTTCTAGTCTGTGTCCTAGATTCGATCTGTTCATCTACTATGCTATCCACATGATTAGTTTAATCTCTGTTATAGCCGTCATGATTTATTTTGTGCTTATTCAGACTAAATCTTGTAGTAACTTGCTCATATATTCAACTGGCGCACCGTCCCCTACAGCCACTCCTGTTTCATGGACGGCCTGGTCGATGCCTCCAAGGAGCCCTTCGTCTACTGCTATGAGTGCCCGATGCCGTTTTGGGGCTCGCCGGCGGACCTCATGCATCACCTCACGCAGTCGTCCGTCTATCACTACTGGCCCATGGTGAAGAACATCAAGTACGAGACGTGCTACCCGTTCACCGTGCCGGAGTCGCTGGAGGATCACCGCCGCCTGCTAGTCTCGGAGGAGGATGGCAGCGTCTTCCTCTTGATCATGGGCATCGGCGAGTCCCGCGCAGGCCACCGCCCCGTCTCTGTAGTGTGCGTCAGGGGCGACGCCGCTGACGCTGACACTGACACGAGGCCGATGTACGGGTGTGTGCTCATTGTTACTACCCCTCGAAGGTACGTGGGCAGCGGCACTGGCTACATCAAGCTGACTAGGACTGTGCCGTGCTGGGACCTTCCCGCCGATGTGGACATGGAAGACGCATGGTATGATTTGGCCCCCAACGTGGTGCACGGGGAATCCAAGGAGGTTCACCTCGACATATGCATTACCAAGTTAAATGTTGATCATTAGTCTTCGCTCAATGTAATCCGCTGTCTAAGCATGTGGAGACTTCCATGCATGATCTTGCTCTATTGGAGTATCGCGCATGAATAAAAGTGTATCCATTTATGGTTTAGTCTAGAATCTTACATGTATGAAATTTTTACTATAGTACTGGTGAAAGACTTATGATGAACCATTTCTTACATCTCCTGTGCCCCCTTCCAAGTCATCCTGATTTAATCCCTCCATCTAGGTGTATAAGGGCATGGTTAATACTTAATAGTATAGCCAACTATTGACTATAAGAAAGTGCCATGTCATCTGTAGCCAACATGTATAACAATCGATACTCAAAAACTAATTCTTAAAGATCATTTCTTGCAAAGCACAATAAGTGTTATTTCTTCACAAGTTTTGGATGCAGGTTGAACAGTTGAACGCTTTTGTTTGCAAAAGATACTTTTTATCTATTTCACCCGGATGTTTGTGAGCTCTAGAGATGAAATAATATCCGAAGAAACCTATCGATACCCGTTACACATGAGTTGACCCCCACATCCTTTGTCAAAATAAACAACTCCCCGATCAATGCATTTCACTGTTCCGTGCAATGCACGGGAACCTTACTATAGATTAGTACGACCAAAAATTGAACTAACATTATATATAGTACGATAAATGCTGATGCATGTCACCTAAAATTATATCATTGAAAACTGTGTTCAAATACGAATCCAACGATATAGTTTTTGTTGACATGCACTAACATTTTGTCAGTTAAATATTCAGTCAAATTCAATGGGGGACTAATAAACCACGACCAATATAGTACTGGTGTAGAGGGCGGCGCTGCACGCGAGTCTCACCCCGCTCGTGGCACAACAGTAAAGCCGTCATATCACAAAACACAACCACTCCCAGTAATAAGTGGCCTGGTAAAATAAACGGACAAGCAACCATCACATCCCTCCGTCTTTTTTGCATTTCATCTCTTTGCATTTACTTTCTCCGGTTCATCTCGCACACTCGATCCCTAGGTACTACTCCTAGTATTCGTAGCTACCACTCCTAGGGCCAGTTCTTTTGGCGGCTTAAAAAATAAGCCGTCTCTTCCCTAGCTTTTCCCATAAGACTAGTCAAAGTGGAGAGTAACATTAAGGCGCCTCACTCATTTATTTGGGCTTCTAAACTACTACTAGTACCTCCGTCCTGGTTTATTCATCACCATTGTAATTTGTGCTAAATTTTGACCAAAGATTTAACTGATAAATGTTAGTGCATGTGACATATGCACGTACTTACAAAATGCGTACGGATACACAAGGTTTCCAAACTTTTCCTTTTACATACTTAGTTAAGGACGCTAATAATTCCCGAACGTTCGGGATTTATCATTTGCATCCCAAAACTAATGAGATCGCCTTACGAAACTAAATTATATTCCTAATAAAAGCCACGGCGCTCGCAGGAGCGCTTGCGGCGCGCCACGATTTCCCTGGTGCGCGGCCGTTTCCCAACGCGCCGACACAACGCCTCTTCCTCAGCCTCGCAACTCGCGAGGTGCTGACTGGCGGCTTGCCGGCGGGCGAGGGTGATCTCACCGGTGTGGTGATCCGGCGCCAACAGGTACTCCTCCTTGATGGAAGCATGCACGCGGTCCACGTACCGCCAAGCGTAGATGAGGCGCTTGGGCCCGACCGCACTCAGGGCTTTGGCACGGGCGTCCTCCGCCGCCCTCACGACCCTCACACGAGCCTTCTGCCAAAGAGCCAATTGCCTGACTCTCTCGGACATGACATAGGCCTGCCAGGCAGCTTGCCCCCCGGCGCGCTTCTCTTCCTCGACCTTCTTCTCCGCCTCTATTTTGGCGCGCTCTGCCGGAGGCAAAGCCTCCCACAAGGCGACATCCATTTCTTACCAAAGCTCCTCAAGGCTGGGGGCTCGGCAGGCGGCACGGCGTTCTCCTCATAGTGGGGAGTTGACGCGTCCTCCGACGCGTGTGCTGGTGAGATTGGGAACGCCGACGCGTCCACCTCGACGCGTCGCGGCGACGAGCGGAACACCGACGCGTCGTCCTCGACTAGTGGCGGCGAGGAACGGAACAGCGACGCGTCCTCCTCGACTAGTGGCGGCGAGGAACGGAACAACGACGCATGACCGTCCGCGTGGTGCAGCAAGGGGAGCCTACGGTTTGGGAGGGGGGATGCCATGGTGGTCGATGTGAGAGGGAGAGGAGGAGATAGCGATGAACGTGAGCGTTCTTCCGAATGCCGTGGGAGGCGTAGTATTTATAGCGAGCAATGGCACACCTACATAATATATGGACTGAGCTTCACTGACTTAACTGCAGGTCCAGTTGCGTCACTAACATGTGGGCCAGATGCCTATTGGGCCCACATGTGGGCCCAATAATTTAATGCACCGTGATGGGCCAGATGCCTATTGGGCCCACATGTTAGTGACCCAATGCACCTACAGTTAAATAACTGAAGCAGCTACGTGGGCATATTTGTTGGAGTAAATTACGGGTGAGGGAAGGGGTGGAAATATTGCTGGTCACAACGGATTGGACAAGCGCGGGGGAGGAGAGTCATGCATGCAGATTTTTTCCACACGGGGTGGAGTGGTGGGACTGCTGGAGGGAGAAGGAGAGTCAAGGAGGCGTTCAGATTTCACGGTGCATTAAATTATTGCATGCGATGATTAAGGCTGGCCATAGTGATGGTAATGTGGTACTCCCTCATTTCCGGTTTATAGGGCTTAATTTGAAAATCTCTTCAACCAAGGTAGATGATGAATGGTGGAATTAATTCGGTAGTTTGCAAATGTACTTAATTAGTACTCTCGTTTTTTCTAAAAAAATTGTGTAAACTGATGCATTAATTACACCACATGCATGCATGACCACTCCTATAAAAATCTTAGTTGGTGGTGATGGTATGTCTGCCTCTGGACAACGTGAGCCGTTCAATCTACTTGGAACCAACGGCTGAGATGTGTGTGCATAGAGACATGGCCTTGCCACCGGAGTACTGTTTAGCAGATATTTACCCACCTCTGCCACTGTATAAAATACGGAACTACTAACTCCAGCCTCATTTCCTTTCCGGTTCATCTCCTTGCATTCTTGCCGGCAACGGTGAAGGTTCCTGAAGATGGAGTCCAGACTCTAGAAACCACTACAAAAACTATTCCACCGCCTCTATCTTGGTAAGAGTAGGTGAAATTTTTGAATCGAGCCCTTTAAACTAGAAGGGAGGTAGTGGTACTCTAATAGCTAACCTTGTTGTGATGACTAGATAGGACATGGCACGCACCTGGACGGAGGAACTAGTCTGCATTGTGCATTTAAGTTTTGTCTGAAGTCAATGTACCTCTACTTTGACCAAACTTATAGAAAAATTTACATCAACATTCACAATGCCAAATCAATATTTTTATACTCATTATAAAACATAGTTTTTATACTCATTATAATCAGTATTGTAGATATTGATATTTTTAGTATAAATTTGGTTAAAAACTTTGCAAACGGTTGACGGAAGTAAAAAGGACCAGAGGGAGTATCATCCATGCGGAGTAGGAGCCCTCTTGGAAGCGGGCGCAGGAGTAGGAGCCGCTGTTCCCCGGCTACGCCGTCGGTGAGGATGTTGCTCCAGGTCTGGTTCGGGGACTTGCGGGCCCGCTGTGAGCCAATCCTCCTTGGGTTGCCCTGCATCTTCGGCCTCGTCCCCTTCCTGGGCCTCTACTGCCGCGGCATATAAAGCTATGATCTCGGCAGGCTCAGCCCTGGCAAGGTCATCCCCGACAACCTTCTCCACAGTATGCGCCTCGCTCCTGTCATGGGAGGAGCCTTCACCTTCGGCCTCCTTTTCCCCTTCTTCCTCCACCTTTCCGAGCTTCACCTTTTTTCGCGGCCCAGAATGCTTTGTCCTCCTCAATCCGCCTCTTGATAAACTTTTCCTCGACCTTGGAGGTGTGCTTGAACATATTGTTCTCCACCCTGGTAGCCCTTTCCACCAAGTTAGAAGCCCACTCGAGCTCTGCATCTAGATCCGGTAGTTGCCAATCACTTGCAACTCCATAAGCATTGTAGTCAGGCATCCACTTGAAAATCTGATCCAGGGTAGAGTTGACATTCAGCAGAACGACCCTTGCCGGCAACTTGAATGGCCCAAGGCTGCCGAAAAGTTGTTCACACAGCCAGCCATGGCCGTAAACCGATAAGTTGTTGCTAAGGCCTGGGTACAGACGCATCCTATCCCCAGCATCTCCATACCACCAAGCAAACCTGTCCCTTTTTTGCAGCGGCGCGATATGACATCGGAGGAAATCGGCTCCCACCTGTTCAATGGTTAGCCCGTCAGCCTTGAGACGAGAAATTCTGTTCAATGCAGGGCGGAGCCTGTCATCAGTGAGGCCTAATTCCCTCCAGTCATTGCCACGCACGATGCATTCCGTCCATGCGTGGCAAAACTCCGGGGCCTCCTTATCCTGGATCCAGACCAGTCTTCCCGCCACTCCTCCCGTCTGTTGCATTGCTGACTGGGAAGGTAATCCCAAATTTCCCTTACCACCCGGGATCCATCTTATGTTACCGGAATGGTGAGCTTTGTTCTCAACCCGTGAGACAAAGAAATGCCTTAATAGATCCACATTCGGGGCAACTCCGACGAAATTCTCGCACAGGTGAGCAAAAATCGCCATGCACGCCATTGCATTTGGTGTGAAGTCTAAGAGGTGGAATACGTATATCACCATCATCGCTTCAAAGAAATCCAAGAAAGGAGGACAGAGGCCACAGAGGAAATATGCGCAGAAAAGTTGGTACGAATCTTGCAGATCATTCTTTCCCTCCGGCAAGACTTTGGGCGCACCATGTCCCTTGGGAAATTCCCTCCCCCACATATATCCATACCTTGCAACCAAGGCATCACTGTCTAGGTTCGACGAGAAGAAAACCACATCTCCCCGTCGCTTCTTGTCCAAATCTACCGCCCTCTTCTTGTTCCCCTCCGCAACTGTCGGTGTTCTGGGAAAGGGGGTCCCAGACTTGCCTGCCTGCGGCCCACGGCATGGCTATGCTAGCGGGCCTGTACGGCCCATCTTCATCAACAAAGCATTCAAGACCCTCGCGAGGGGCTAAGCCTCGCGAGGTGGACAACGCAGGACCTCCTCAGGAGCGGCCTCTCCAGGCAGGCTCGCGAGGAGCGGAGATATCAAGGCGGGGAAAACCTCGCGAGGCTCTCGTGGCGTGAGCCATGACGATCAGGATCAGACGGGCGCCAGGCGGGCGCCAGCGCGCGCAGTGTCCTTGTTTCCTCTTTGGTGCTAAGGAGGCCAGCGCAGGCGCGGAGTACCGAGGCATCAGGCAAAGGTTTCCATATCGGTGCAACGAGACCAAGACCAGTAGGCCAGCAGGACGGAGGTCAACGTGGAGCCCAAGACGGCGTCACCCCCAGAGCCTTTCGCAGGCGAAGACCACTTTTGTCAGGATAGCTTGTACTAGCTGTCCCCTTTCAAATTAGCCCGCCGTTGTTGGCTCCCTTCCCGCTCAATATTTGGGGAGAGGACCAGGGCCTATATAAGTAGAACTAGCCACCACAGTGGGAGGGGGGATTCAGAGGCGTCTCACCCACACAAGTTAGCCGAGCACGAGAACACCTCAACCTCAGGAGGTTGTTCTTCCCCTTGTACTGTTCATCATCAGCCCAAGAGGCAATCCACCACCACACACTGGAGTAGGGTATTACACCACAATGGTGGCCCGAACCAATATAAATCTCGTGTCTTTCTGTGTTGCTAGTTCGTCGAGTTCGTCCGCGAGATCTTAGTGAGCTAGGGCGTAGATCGGTAGGAGGGAAAGAACTTCGCGCGCACCCCAGAGTTCAAACCTTAAGGGTTTTGCTGGAGCCTCTTCCCCGCAGATCGATCCACCGACGCTCCGCGCCCCGATGTCCGGCAATCCAAGGCCAGACTCCGACAGTTGGGTAGCTTGGCTAGCCCGAGCGGTGTCACCTGCCCACAAAGACCTCGACCCCGCACTCCAGGCGGCGCGAGCGCCGTCTAACGCTGCAGGGCGCGGGCGGCGCGGCCAGGCGTCGTCCACCCTCACTCCACAACAAGTACGAGCCGCTGCAAGGGCAGCAAGCCATGCCGCAGCAACGGCACTGCACTCACGGCGGGAGCAGGCGAACACGCGGGCAGCGCTCATGGTGGCGCGAGAGCTGCTGTGGTGCCAGCTAATGGAAAGCGGCCGGGATGCACTGCTGGAACGCATCGCCGAGTTGCTGGATGCGGCGGCATCGGGAGCGCCACCCTTCTAATATCAGCTTCCTCCTCAGGCCACTACGGGGTCTCACAGGGGCCTCGCCGCAACCACGCACCGTCGGGTGTGCCTGGGGGCTTCGTCAACACCAGCACGGCCGGCGGCGCCGGGGGCTCCACCGCCCCCATGCCGCCCGCGACAAGCATGGGCGCAAGCGTCGCCTCCCATGGTCCCAGCGTGATGCTGCGCTACCATCCTCAGGACACCGCGCTGGGCCGGACAACATGGAGTGTGGGGCACTACGGCGAGGTGTTCGGGGTAACGGCCCCGGAAGCCTACGTGCCCCGCATGATGGACCAGGAGTACGCACTAGAGGACGACCCCGGATCGTTCCTCGGAGAAGATTGGGAAGAAGGGACGCTAGAATTTGAAGCCTTCCAGGAACCGACGGAGAACCGCAACGATCGCGCCAGCAACAACAACTACAGGGTACCACTAATCTCTCAGGAGCATGCTTACTCTAACCGTGGGCTGCAAGTGAATTAGGTCACGGCGTCGGTCGACGACCCCGGCGCAACAGCATCCCTTCCGCCGGGGGTAGCACACTGGGGGCCACGAGGAGGGAGCCAGGAACAAGGCCCCTCCCCACTTTGCGTGAAGCCAGGCAGCGCCCGGAGGTAGGCCCTCTGCCGGGGAGGTGCCGGCGAGCCTTCCCCCGGCAGAGGACCCGTGGTCGCCGAGGGCACCGCTGGCGTGCCCTTTACCCCCCTTTGTGTCGTCTAGGTTGCCGGTCAGCTCAAAGGTGGTCGAGGGTGGCGCAAGGCGGGCCCCTCGTCTGGCGATATGAAGCAAGGCCGGTTCCTGTGAAGAAGGCCCAGTGCCTGTGAAGCTCGCCGCCCGTGACACTCTCACGTAATAATGAGCGGGGCTGTACCGCCCCGGAGTCTCAGGGGTGCCAGCCTCAGGCCCTGGGGCTCCCTCCCACGCCTAGTGGCAGCACTTAGCTCTGGCTAGTGAGAAGACTCGAAGACCAGAAGACTAGACTAGGTGCCGGACGCAACCATTTGCTTTGGATCTCTTCTTCTGTAGCTAGGCTTTCTGGATTTGGATTTAAGTTGAAGTCGAGCTTTTGTTGATGCGTGCAGGGGGTGTATTTTCTCGTTCAAGCGATTTCTTGCCAACTGCTTCTTGCCTTATTCTAGAGCTCAAGCTCGCCGCCTCCCCCTCGCGAGCAGGGCTGGGCATAGCGCGCACGCGCCATGTGCGCCGATTGGCGCAGGAACCTCGCAAGGCCCACTTGGGCGGGTCAGCAGACCCTTCAGGAGCCCCGTGGCGACTCTCGACCTTACAACCCGATTTAGGGCCCGCTCCAGCCAAGGTAAGCCGCAGCGGCAAAACTTGCCGTCGGACTCATGTCCGACCAAACGCACCCTCGGGTCGGCATAAAGGAGTAGAAATCATGATTTGCTTAAATGAGGGGCTCCCTCTCCCAAAATGCTCTCACAACCCTTAGGGGCCACGCCCGAGTTTTTGCATACAGGGTGAAGCAGTAAAGGGACCAGGAATTAGCCAGATATGTCGCTCGCCACGTCCCCCGCGTCGTCTTCGGACGCGCCGCTCGCGTCGCTGTCACCGTTGTTGGCGCCGCCGCCACCATCACCAACGCCGACGTCACCATCATCGACCATGTCGCCTCCGTCTGCGGCAACCACCACCGCGTCGTCCTCTGAAGTGAAGGCCCTGACCAACGCATCTACGTTGTCCTCCACCCACCGCGCCAGGTCGTCCCGGACGGCCGTAGGTACGGGGGCGATGGCAGCGTCAAAGTCGAAGTCAGGGTTGACGTTCAGGAGATGGCTGAAGACATGGGAGAAAGCGCGCTCGAGCAGGCCGCGACTCCTCTCTTCCACGAGCCTACGAGCCTCGTTAGATCGAGCCTCCAGGCGTGTCACCACCTCGGTGAAGAAGCGGAGGTGACTGGCATAGTCGTTCACCTGAGGATGGGGGGCGTTCGCATCACAGACATGGCCCAGGGCAGTGTTGGCCCTATTCCGAAGATCCTGAAGCATGGGGGCGTGAACGTGCTCCAGCGTCCGCCTCTCCAGCACTTCCTCCCTGTTTTGCCGTGCGACGGCCTCGGCGTCATCAACCCGTTTCTAAAGCAAAAGCAGCTCGGCGCAGGCGGAGGCCAAGTCCGCCTGCGCTGTGACCAAGGCAGCAGCCGTGGCCTCCCCACGCCTCTCCGCCTTGTCTAACCTGGGCCTGAGAGCGGCGGTCCTGCCCGTTGCCTCGGTACCCGCAAGCTTCAACTTCAGGTCGTACTGACCTTCAAGATCCGCGTGAACCCGGGCCACCTGGCGATTGACTTCCTCCTGGACCTTGGCCTCGCGTGCCCCGACGACATCTTCCGCCTGAGCAACTTGACGCTCCCTCGTCTCCAGTTGTTCGAGCTCAAGGCTGCGCTCCGCGGCCTCCAGAGCCAGCGCCTCCTCACGCCTCTGGACCTCCTCTTCTTCTGCGGGCGTCCCCCTCAGCGACGCAAGGGCGGCTCTGTGCACCTCCACCTACAGCTCGAGGGACGCACTCCAGGCCTGGAGCTCCCACGCGCGCTTCTCCGCAGCCTCGCGATAGCGGTCAGCCTCGCGAGCCTCCTCCAAGGCTCGGGAGCAAGCTTCGCGGGAAACCTTGAGGGACGCCTCGGCTTTAGCATTGTCAAGATCATGCTGGTAGCAGCCCAGGTTGACAGCCATTCTCAGCTTGCGCCACTCTTCTGCCAGCCGAAGACCTTCAGCCTCAAGACGCGAGTCGACACCCGCGAGTCCTTCGCCAAGTCGGCTCATCGCGCCCATCGCCTGCTGGAAGAGCTCATGATGAAAGACGCTACGCCCATGCTCAGACTCGAACGCACGGCTCACCTCATCCTCCTCCCCGGGGGCTGCAGGCGGGACATCAAGCGACGCACCACCTCTCGGCATGGGGCTGGGGGCTGGTGTTGCCCCAGGCGCCAACCAGTCCTTGCGAGGGGCCCTAGCCAGTCGGGGCCCGCCACTTGAGGAGCAGCTGAAGGCCGAGCCCAACCAGCTACTGTCCATAACCAGAGGAGGAGAACAGGGAACGCCCGCCAGGCTCCAAGCCAGACCGTGCAGGAAGGGCAACGAAGCCGCAGATTCGAGGCACCATGAAGGCGAGCGCACCCCCTCGACCGGCCTGGCTCCAGGCGCAGCAGGCAGGCTCAGGGTGCAAAAGGCTGACAGGGGTGCTGAAGAAGGCGAGGATTGCTTCTTGGAAGGCTTAGCGGCCCTGGCAGAAGGGGTCCTGAAGAGCCAGCGTCAGGAAGGAAAGCAGCAATCAAGAAAGCACAAGGTGCAGTACTTACTCGTCGACATCGAAGTACTTTCGTTGCTTCAACGGTCTGAAGATGCTGTTGCTGCTCGGGGATCCTTTCCTCTTGCGGAGCTCCTCGAAGTCCACGCAAAGCCGACCGAAGCGCTGGACATGGCGACCAGCGGGGCGAGGCCGAGGAAAAACTTGGAGGGACAACTTGAGGGGCGCCCGGCTGCGGTGAGCAGTCGGACGCCATCTCACCACGACCTCCCGAGGCTTCCAGGGCTTTGACCTCGGGAACCGCATGCCGCGTCGCCTCAGTAACTGACGCCCCAGGGGAGGTATCGTGGGCTCCCGAGGACGACGCCCCGGGATCACCACGCAGCATGTGCTCCTCAGCACTCGGGCCACCGGCCTCCGTCGGAGCTCGCCCTCCTGCACCCTCACTTGGGGAGAGCTCGGCACCAGTAGCGAGGAAGGGAACCACGTCGATGGGGTTCTCGCGGGGCCCCACCAGGCCGATCGGGCGCAGCCCCCATTCATCAAAGGAGGGCATGCTCTCGGCAAACTCGGCTTTGTTCTCGCAGCGGTACAGCAGATAGCTCTTCCTGGGCATGTCGTCCGGCAGAGGGACACCCGTCAGGACCGTAAGCACCGTTTGTTGCGTCTTAAGAGGAAGCCCCTCTTCCTGAAACCTCATATGGTCCCGACTGCTGAGCAAGGCCCACATCGGGCGGGAATGGTGCTAAAGCGGAGCGACTCGGCGCTTGACGAACTCCTTCACCACCATAGGCGCAGTCATGCCACGGTCCTTCAACCTCCTCAGCCTGAGCCAGACGGGGACGAGACGGGGGCTCGTGAGCCTCTGGTGGCCCCAACTGGGGCTGGGAACAGCAGGCCCTAGCGGAGCATGGAGCAGAGGGCTGAGCACACCGGCGTCGACAAAACACCCATCGTGTCCGAAACTCGCTCATGGATGGAGGAAGCTCAAAGTAGATCCCCGCACCCGCTGTCGCGGCTGCGGCCTGGAAGCTCACGCACCCCGAGCTCTGGCGAGGGTCGGTCAGATGCAATGAGAAGAAATGGCGGAAGAGGGCCACCGAAGGAGCGATGCCCACCATGGCTTCGCACAGAAAGGCGAAGACGGCGAGAAGGGTCATAGATTGAGGGTTGAGATGCAGCATGTGGATTTGATAATGCTCGAGCACCACGCTGAAGAAGGCGGAGAAGGGAGGAATCAGGCCAGCCCAGAGGGCATCAATGAAGATTGGGACCTCAGTGGCTGCTCGGGCAATGCGAGTGCGAGACGCGGGCCAAGCCACCGTCTCTCCCCACTCGTTGAAACTGGAGGCAAGCATGGGGCGCACTTTGTCCATGGCCTCGTCGTTGAGCACCCAGGGTCGGCCGAGCGCAGGCTCAAAGGAGGGAGGCGCACTTGGCGAAGGCAGGGGCTTCTTCCCCTTGTCTGCTCATCCCGGCGTCATAGCGGCGAGGCAAGCAGGGCGCATATCAGTTGGAGGGGAGGAGCAGAGTCTCGAGAAAGCAGAGAGATTGGGGGAGCCAGGCGTGGACGAGGGAAGAATAACTGTGTAGGCTGCGGGGGCCGCATAGCCAGGCAGATTCAAAGGCAGCATGGGGAAGTGGAGACGCCCACGTCCAATCAACCGCCACGCGTCGACCAAGGCCGCAGGCTTTTGGGGCCCGCGGCACTCCGCGCTTGACCTTTGGCTTTGCCTCGAAGCCAAGCCCGAGCGCGCCTTGGGCCCCGGGGCTACTGTCGGCGTTCTGGGAACGGCGGTCCCCAGACTTGCCTGCCTGCGGCCCATGGCGTGGCTATGCTAGCGGGCGTGTATGGCCCATCTTCATCAACAAAGCATTCAAGACCCTCGCGAGGCGGACGACGTAGGACCTCCTCAGGAGCGGCCTCTCCAGGCAGGCTCACGAGGAGCGGAGATATAAAGGTGGGGCAAACCTCGCGAGGCTCTCGTGATGTGAGCCATGACGATCAGGATCAGACGGGCGCCAGGCGGGTGCCAGCGCGTGAAGCGTCCTTGTTTCCTCTTTGGTGCTAAGGAGGCCAACGCAGGCGCGGAGTATCGAGGCATCAGGCAAAGGTTTCCATATCGGTGCAACGAGACCAAGACCAGCAGGCCAGCAGGACGGAGGTCACCGTGGAGCCCAAGGCGGCGTCACCCCCCAGAGCCTTTCGCAGGCGAAGACAACTTTTGTCAGGATAGCTTGTACTAGCTGTCCCCTTTCAAATTAGCCCGCCGTTGTTGGCTCCCTTCCCGCTCAATATTTGGGGAGAGGACCAGGGCCTATATAAGTAGAACTAGCCACCACAGTGGGAGGGGGATTCAGAGGCGTCTCACCCACACAAGTTAGGCAAGCACGAGAACACCTCAACCTCAGGAGGCTGTTCTTCCCCGTGTATTGTTCATCATCAGCCCAAGAGGCAATCCACCACCATACACTGTAGTAGGGTATTACACCACAACGGTGGCCCGAACCAGTATAAATCTCATGTCTTTCTGTGTTGCTAGTTCGTCGAGTTCGTCCGCGAGATCTTAGTGAGCTAGGGCGTAGATCGGTAGGAGGGAAAGAACTTCGCGCGCACCCCAGAGTTCGAACCTTAAGGGTTTTGCTGGAACCCCACATCCGACAGCAACCGTCTCCTTCTCAGTGGCCGCCTGCTTGCCTTTCACAGCGGCGGCTTTTTTCTCATATTCCAGAGCTCAGGGGGAGGTGGAAGGCCGAGCGAGGTGTCGAAAGCAGATGTGAGTGCAAGAACGGGCGCTTTGGCTTGAGGAGGAAGACAATGGAGAAACAGATGCGAATGAGCCACGCCTTTCCGCGTTTTTTCCTTTATGAGGAATGAACATGGAGGGAGGAGCGGCTCTTCGCCACTTTCCGCTAGAAAGTTACCATTTTACATTAGCTGCTACAGTCCCACAACCCCACGACCTGCGGTAATTATGCGGAGTGGACGTTGGATTGACTGGTCATCATAACAAGTCGCTGCATGCGCAACATCTCTTCGACACGTGTCCGTGCACCATTTTGGGTCCTAACCCAACGTTCTCGGCGACACGTATGGCTCAGGCCCGAGGGCTTCTATCCGGGTACACAAACAGCGGTGTATGTTTCCCCCTGACTTGTACCCGGATAGGCGAGTCTCCGACACGACAAAAACAAAGCGAACTGCACAAAGTATCCAAGACAAGGCCAAGCATAAGAGATAACTCTTTGAGAAATCAAGGGGCGGATCAAGAAGACCAAGACAAGCCAAATGAGCAAGATATCACTAAGGAAAAACCTCCCTTACCGGGCAGGCGAGCTCGGTCAGGTCGAGGTCGCACCGAAGACAAGTCTCAAGACTCCTTGTCGGGGACGCCGAGGGCGGATCACCCCGCCAAGGCTCCACCACTCCACCTCACAACAACGCAAGTCATCTATTAGTGTGTTGTCGAGCCCCCAGGTGATTAAGTGGCTGTCATTTGGCACGTGGCAGGCATTTCTGAGGAAGAACACCCCTAAATGACACCCGTCCAGAGGCGTGTCACGCTGGCAGGTGAGAAGGTGGTTGAACAACATGGGAAGGCTTGCCGGGCTACGCCCACGAGGTGACACTAAGTGGTGCATTTAATGCAACTTGTCCTGTCTGCAGAGTTAGGTATGATAGCACTGTGGCTATATAATCATAGGATAATGACTGTTTTTTCATTGTGGTAACCCCTTTACCTATAAAGGGAGGGCCGTGGCAACTTAGAATGATTCAGAACCTTGTACACTCATACGCGCGTAGTTGCTCTCGTCCCGAGGAGACCTTGCCAGGCTTGAGCGCCGCGTCTCCACCATGGTCCTTTCATCAATCCACCAAAGCAGGAGTAGGGTTTTATGCCTCGTGGCGGCCCGAATCTGGGTAAAATCTGCCTGTGTCATCACTGCCGTGCTGCTCTACGGCCTCTGCTCTTTGTGCAACGCGCCCTTCCCCCTTGCCGAACCACAAGGGGCCGATGGCCCCATAGGTGACAGTGTTGAACCACGACAATGACATATAGCCATTCTGAGATATATTGCCATTCAACTTCCACCATTCCGTTATTACGACATACACCTTCCTTGTCATATTGCTTTACGAGATCATATAGCTCACATAGTATTTGTGGCTCAGCCACCATTCATCATTATCATACATGTTATGCTAGCATCATTGCACATCCTGGTACACTGCCAAAGGCATTCATATAGAGTCATATTGTTCTAGTATCGAGTTGTAATATTGAGTTGTAAGTAAATAAATGTGTGATGATCATCATTATTAGAGCATTGTCCCAGTGAGGAAACGATGATGGAGACTATGATTCCCCCAGAAGTCAAGATGAGGAACCAGATGAAATTTTTTAGAAAAGGCAAAAAGGCCAAAAGAGCCCAACAAAAAATGAGAGAAAAAGAGAGAAGGGGCAATGTTATCACCCTTTTCCACACTTGTGCTTCAGAGTAGCACCATGTTTTTATATGGAGAGTCTCCTATGTTGTTACTTCCATATACTAGTGGGAATTTTTAATTATAGAACTTGGCTAGTATGTTTCATTGATGGGCTTCCTCAAATGCTCGAGGTCTTCATGAGAAAGCAAGTTGGATGCACACCGACTTAGTTTTTAGTTTGAGCATTCATACACCATGTCGATGTGAGACTATCTTCCTTTTTTGACTTCCCCTTATTGATCTCTATCACAACATTCTATTCCACCCATAGTGCTATATCCATGGCTCATGCCCATGTATTGTGTGGGGGTTGAAAAAGCTGAAGCGCGTTTATAAGTATGAACCAATTGCTCGGCCTGTCATCGGGGTAGTTAATTGATTAGTATTTTCTATTAGGAAGATCGAGCATGACAAGATTATATGATTTTGTGGAGATAGAATTCTTTAGCATTTTTATTTTGAAAGGCATGTGTTGGTGTACAAAAGTAGGGGCGCTCCTTTTTACCCCTTTACTTGTGCACGGACAGTCGGAGCAGCGCCCACGGCCACACTAAGCAGGGCAGGAGAGGGAGGCCGAGAAGAAGCCAAAGGCATAAGGCGATCAGAGGCCACGCCAAGACCAGAAAACACGAAGAGCAAAGGACAGAAGGGCGAAGCAGGCTCCCCCGGCAAGACCCTTGCCGGGGTAGCCTCAGCAGCCCCGGCAAAAGCCTTGCCGGGGCGGCCTCCGCGGCCCCGGCAAAAGCCTTGCCGGGGCAACTTGCCCAACGCCAACAAAGCGAGCCACCCTTGAGCCCACGGGTTCCAACCCAACCAACTACGTTGGGGCCAGGGCTCGGGAGGCACCTCCGTGGTGGCATGCAGATCTTTGTCAAGACCATAGATATGTGAGATCAGATGAGGATCAGAAGACGGCAACCCTCGGCGGGATCCTAGACGAGGAGATCCACAAGACCCCCGGCAAGCGCCTTGCCGGGGGCGACTGCGACGCCACGGCAAGACCCTTGCCGAGAGGCGCCTGCAGGGCCACTGCCAGGCCCGCACCAACCAAGGCTCCACCACCGTTTGCATGCAGCTGCCAGCCCAACCAGCTGGGCAGGCACCTGCGTGGCAACACGCGGCTTCCAGACCAACTCAGCAAGCACCTGCGTGGTGGCATGCAGATCTTTGTGAAGACCCTGCGACCGCGCCACCTCAGCAGTATGCCTGCTACATGGCACTTCATGCATTGCTGGCCTGGGCACGTGTCGAAGCAAGGAGGAGCGGCGACGGACGGGACGGGCCTCGTTCCCGTCCCCAATAAAGCTAATGAACACCTAAGTCACGCATTTAAAGCACTTTGTCCCGTAATGCCATGCGATAAGCTCGTGCACTATAGGCCTTTCCACCTCCTGTGTGCCACTGTGGCAACCCCTTTTCCCTATAAAAGGAGGCCCGAGGCGACCAGGAGAGGGATTCGGCTTTTTGAAGCTACACAACGACTGTAGCTAGTTGGAAAGCTTAAGAACACTCAATACATCCACCAAAGCAGGACTAGGGTTTTACGCATCCTCGCGGCCCGAACCTAGGTAAATTATCCGTGTGCTTGCTCCTAAACCTGCTCTTCTCACGACCCCGCGCCCGCTGACCGTAGAAGGGATCCCTGTGATCCCATAGGTGTCGTTCCCACCGACATCTTTGGCGCGCCAGGTACGGGGTGCAGTTGTGAGAATCTGGTCTAGCAGTTAGCCCAGCAGTTCTTCATCGCCATGGCTCCCAAGAAGAAGATGATCACGGCGATCGGCTCGTCGGGAGCCGAGCGGTCTGCGCTAGTGCGGGCGAACAGTGGGCCAGTCGCGGATAGAACCCGAGCCGCGGACCGAGAGCACCAGCATCGCCCCGGAAGTCAGAGCGTGGCGAGCGGCGTCGTTCATGCGCCAGACGACGAGCCGCACGCCGCCAGGTCCAAAGACGGGGTTGGGCACCCCGCAGGCGGCTCGGGGCCCTCCAGGGGCGTCGCTGTACCCCCTATGGGCGGCGCAGCGACCTGCAAGATGCCCACCCCGGCGCCCACAGTGCGCTCTTCCCATGGTGTGCGAGACGAGCAGCGTCACCATGCCGGTGACCCTGGACACCGCCGTGGGAAGAGCCCTGTGCATCGTCCGCGGGACGAAGGAGTCCAGCATGCCCGCCGAAGTGCTGGCAAAAATGGCACGCAGCCGCTGGGCCGTGATAGAGCTCCTTCTAACGTGGTTAGAAGTCGAAGCGTGCCACGGTCCACGTAGCTGTCGCCACCACCCACGCCAGCAGAAGCTTTGGCGCGCGCGCAGCTGCTCCTTGACTTTCCTCCTGCTACGGAGAAGCTCGACGAGTGGAGAGCCACCATCCGGATCCTTGTCGCCGTCGCCAATAAAGATGATCCGCAACCAGCGGGGCCCTCGGGCCGGTGCTCCATCGAGCCACCACATGTCAGCGGTGGGAGAACCGGGGGAGCTGCAGCCACAGTACACTCTCCTCCACTGCGCTAGTTGCCGCCGGTGCCGGTCCGTCGTGATGACACATGTGATAACATTTCCATAGCGTCGACCGACCCACGGACCCACCGCGACCAGCGCCAAGTTCTTCGAGAACGAGCCCATGAAGACGCTCGAACTACTATCGAGCGCTGGCACGATACACGCCACCAGTCAGATAAGCGGGCGGGACCCGCTATGGACCACCCGGCACCGGGGGCTCCGGCGGCCTACCTTACGAGGTGGGCTGCCCAGCCTTTACCCGTGAGCTGTGGCAGTTCCAGTGGCCGTCCCACCGCACGTTCAAGCCCGACGTCGGCGAGAAGTACAATGGCAAGGCCCATCCGCCAGAGTTCCTCAGCATCTACACCATCGCGATGCAAGCTACCGGAGCTCGCGACGACAAGGTGCTTGCCAATTACTTCCCGTTGGCACTGAAGCCCAACGTCATGTCTTGGTTGATGCACTTGCCGGCAGATTCCATTTCCTCTTGGTCGGATCCGTGCCACGAGTTCGTTGGTGCCTTCACAGGAGGCCACCAAGCTCATGGCCAGGTCAGTGATTTGCATATCATTCCCCAGAAGGAAGGGGAAACCCTGCGCAAGTACATCCAGAGGTTCAGCCGGGTGCAATACAACATCCCCGATGTTCATCCTGCCGTCGTGATTAGCGCGTTCCATCAGAACGTGCGTAACCGCAAGATGCGCGAAGAGCTGGCGATGAACAAGGTTAAGGATGTGGCTGAACTTTATGTTCTGGCCGATAGGTGCGCTCGGGCTGAAGAGGGAAGGAAGTACCCCAGCGAGGACGCTGGCGTGGAAACCGACTCTACTGATGAAGACACCGCCGCCCCGACGAAGAAGGGCCAACATCGCAATAGGAAACGCAAGGGCAAGACCGTGCTTGCCGTAGAGGGATCCGACGACACCGGCGCCACCAAGAAGGCCAAGGCAGACGACCCCGGCAAGGAAATTGCCGGGTGCGCCGCCTGCCGGGCCTTGGCGGCTGCCGACAAGCCAGGGGGCTCCGACAAGCAGTATTGCAAGATCCATCGCACCAAAGGCCACGACCTCCAGAACTGCCGACAGGTCGAGCTGCTTGCCGAAAAGCAAAAGGCCGAGTATGAGAGGCGGGACAAGGAGAAGGTCAGGATGGTGCCGAAGGATCCGGCTAGAAGCGTGGCGGGCAAGGAGGCTACCGCGGCAAGGATAACCAGCAAGAGAGGCCCGCTCGGGGCCGCGACAAGAAGCAGGAAGACGATGATCATGACAAGGACGACGAGTCCGGCGAGCAAGAGTTTCAGAAGGCTACTGAGGCCATGTGCGTCGATGGTGGCGCCTCGCAGCACACTTCTCACTGCCAGCTCAAGCAGTGGGCACATGAGATTATAGCAGCAGAGACATCGTTCGACGCTCAGAAGCCACTGAAGTGGTCCAGCACGCCCCTCATCTTTGACGCCGAGGACCACCCTGACCGCACAACTGCGGTCGGGTGTTTGCCGTTGTTGGTCTCGATGCTGGTTGATGGCGGGGCCGGCCTGAACTTGATCTCGCCCGTCGTGATCAAAAGGCTGCAAATTCCTGATGGAGACCTCGAGGAGATGGCACGTTTCAAGGGGTCAACCCGGGAAGAAGCCAGCCGAAGGGGAAGATCACTTTGCCTGTGATGTTCGGAGGCGAGTTGAACTACAGGACGGAGAGGATTGTCTTTGATGTAGCCGAGATCCCCTTGCCCTACAATGGGATCCTCGGCCGCCCGGCACTAGCCAAGTTCATGGCGGCGCCGCATACGCCTACAACACGCTGAAGATGCCTGGGCCGATGACCGTCATCACCGTCCCCTGCAACAAGAAGGATGCGCTGATCTGCGCCGACCTACTCTACCGGGAAGCAGTTGCAGCGGCTGCCGCCAAGGCACTTGCTCCTGCCGCTGAAGCCCCGGGAGGGAAGAAGAAGCCCGGCAAGGCCTCTCGCACCCACTCCGGCAAGCGCACCTCTTCGGAGTATTGTGCTACCGTCAAGGATGTGCCAGAGAGGTCCACCGGCAAGAGCAAGAAATCCAGAGCTGCACCACCAGAGACCAAGAGGGTGTCCGTCAAGGAGGATGGCACATGAGGGGCTTTCACCATAAGCTCCACCCTCGACAGCAAATAGGAAAGCAGGCTCATCACTTTCCTGCGGGCGAATGTCGATGTGTTCATGTGGAAAAAGCATCCGACATCCCCGGCGTTCCCAGGGAAGTGATTGAGCACCACCTTGTCGTCTGTCCCCATGCGCGACCCGTCAAGCAGAAGGTCAGGAAGCAAGCTTTGGAACGGCAGGAGTTCATCACAGAGGAGATCAGAAAATTGGAAGCGGCAGGTTTGGTGAGAGGAGTGCTCCATCTGACGTGGTTGGCCAATCCGGTGGTGGTGCGCAAGGCAAATGGGAAGTGGACGCTGTGTATTGACTACACAGATATCAATAAGGCTTGTCCTAAGGACCCCTTCCCGTTGCCGCGCATCGACCAGATTGTTGATTCCACGGTCGGGTGTGATCTATTGTCATTCCTCGATGCCTACTCGGGCTACCACCAGATCTTCATGACAAGAGAAGATGAAGAGAAGACAACATTTATCACCCCATGTGGTACGTATTGCTTTTTACGGATGCCTTTCCGGTTGAAGAGTGCTGGCTCAACATCCGCAAGGGCGGTCCAGATTGGTTTTGAGCCCCAGCTACATAGAATATGGAAGCTTATATGGATGACATAGTGGTCAAAACCAAGGACAAGGCGACCCTTGTACAAGACTTAGAAGAGACGTTTGCCAACCTACGCAGTATCAACCTCAAGCTGAACCCTGAGAAGTTTGTTTTTGGCGTTCCATCTGGAAAACTTCTCGGGTTCTTTGTGTCACAGTGTGGGATTGAGGCAAACCCGGACAAGATCAAGGCTATTGAGTAGATTGAGGCACCCAAGCGGATCAAGGATGTGCGCCGGCTCACTGGCTACGTTGCCGCCATGAGCAGATTCATCTCCAAGTCCGCTGAACATGCCCTTCCCTTTTTCAAAATCTTGAAGAAGGCAGGCTCAATGGAGTGGACCCCATATGCCGAGGCAGCGTTGCAGGATCTGAAGAAATACCTTTCTTGTACACCAATACTGGTTGCGCCTAAACCACAAGAGCCGCCGCTGCTGTACCTGGCGGTAACGAATCAAGTGGTCAGCGCCGCACTAGTGGCACAGAGGGAGGTCGACGAAGAGGCAGTGGCAACGGCAGGACCGGCGGATGAAAAGTCAGAAATTCCCCCGGCAGGGCCTGGTGCCGGCAAGGCAAGGCCCTCGGCAGAGTCTCATGCCATCGGGACCGGGCCCGCGCAGCCAAGTGAAGTGGAGCAGAGGAAGAAGATGATGCAGCACCCGGTTTACTTTGTCAGCTCCCTCTTGCAGGGGGCTAGGTCAAGGTACTCCGGTGTGCAGAAATTGCTCTTCGGCCTCCTTATGGCCTTGAGGAAGTTGCGTCATTACTTCCAAGCCCACGAGATCACTGTCGTCACCCGCCTCCCGTTGCAACAGATACTGCACAACCCAGATGCAACCGAAAGGATTGTGGAGTGGGCCTTGGAGTTGTTGAGCTTTGGGTTGAAGTTTGAAAGTACTTCGACAATCCAGAGCAGAGTCTTGGCGGAGTTCATTGTGGAATGGACCTCAATGCCCAACGAAGAAATCCAGGAGACCGCTCTCCCCGGCAAGGAAGCGAGTCGCTACCGGATCATGTACTTCGACGGGGCTTTCTCGCTGCAAGACGCCGGTGCCGGTGTGCTGCTTGTCGCACCCACCGGAGAGCACCTCAAGTATGTGATCCAGATGCACTTTACCAGGGAGATGTCCACAAATAACACTGCTGAGTATGAGGGGCTGCTTGTCGGTCTCAGGATCGCAGCAGACCTCGGGGTGAACAAGCTCATCGTCAGGGGTGATTCGCAGCTTGTCGTCAGGCAAGTCAACAAAGATTACCAGCGTCTGTTGATGGAGGCCTACGTAGATGAGGTGAGGAAGCTGGAGGAGCGCTTCGACGGTATACAAGCGGAGCACGTTCCCCGAGCGGAGAACGACATCACTGACTACCTGTCAAAGCATGCTGCATTCAAGCTACCTATGGAACCAGGTACCTTTTTGCTTCGGTTAACTCAACCATCCGTCGAACCATCAATGGAGCAGAACAAGCGGAGGAAATTAGGCCCCGGCAAGTACTTTCCCGCCGAGCCCCCAGGGGCCGCCGACAAGGGTGTTGCCATGGATTCCGAGCCTGCCAAGGGGCAGCTGACCCCGGCAGGGCGCCAAGCCCTGGCCGTAGAGATGGCTGCCCCCATGGCAGAAGAGATGCCTTTGGTCCTTGCCGTCGAGCCCCAGGCTCCGGCATGGGCACAACATACCATCCGTTTCCTCCAGACAGGGGAACTTCCTGAGGAGCAGGAAGAAGCGGAAAAAGTAGCCCGTCGGTCTGCATTGTAGCAGTTCGTCGATGACGTCCTGTACAGAAAAAGACCGAACGGTGTGAAATTGAAGTGCATCCCCCGGGAGGAAGGACTGGAGTTGTTGGAAGAGATACAAGGAGGCATATGTGGCTCCCACATAGGGTCGAGGGCCCTTGCCGAGAAGGCATTCCGGCAAGGCTTCTTTTGGCCCACTGCCCTCCAGGATGCGACGGCGCTAGTAACCAGGTGTGAAGCATGCCAGTTCCATTCGAAGAAGCTTCATCTACCAGCTCAAGCCCTTCAAACAATCCCCCTCTCCTGTCCGTTTTTGGTCTGGGGGCTCGACATACTGGGCCCTTTCCCTCGCGCTGTCGGGGGCTTTGAGTACTTGTACGTTGCAATCGACAAGTTCACAAAGTGGCCGGAGGTGGAGGCAGCGAGGAAGGTTACAACACAGTCAGCCGTCAAGTTCTTCAAGGGGCTAGTCTGCCGTTTTGGTGTACCGAACAAAGTCATCACCGACAACGGCACACAGTTCACAAGCCACACCTTCATGCAATACATCCAAGACCTCGGCAGCAAGGTCTATTTCGCTTCCGTGGCACACCCCCGGAGCAACGGCCAGGCGGAGAGGGCAAATGCTGAAGTATTGCGAGGCCTGAGAACGAAGACTTTTGACAGGCTGCACAAGAGCGGAAGCGCTGGATTGATGAGTTGCCGGTGGTTCTTTGGTCGATCAGAACAACGCCAAATCGAGCCACTGGCCAGACACCCTTTGCCCTGGTTTACGGGGCAGAAGCGGTTCTCCCCACAGAACTCACATACGGGTCACCTCGAGTGCTCGCTTATGACGAGCTTGAGCAAGAGCAATTGCGGCAAGATGACGCAACGCTCCTTGAGGAAGATCGTCTTCGGGCGGCTGTGAGAGCAGCACGCTACCAGCAAGCCTTGTGCCGCTACCATAGCCGCAAGGTTCATGCCCGAAGCTTTGAGGAAGGCGACCTTGTTCTTCAGCGCGTTCAGTCGGCCAAGAATTTCAAGAAGTTGACGTCGAAGTGGGAAGGCCCTTATCGGGTAATACGAGTCACCAGGCCTTCTGCAGTCCGCCTGGAGACTGAAGATGCTGTCCTAGTGAGCAACTCCTGGAACATCAAGCATCTTTGCAAATTTTACCCGTGAGGCACGGCTTGCCGGGCTTCTCGGCAAGCCACCTTTTGTACAAGCTTTCTCGACAAGGCATGTAACCCTCTGTACAAAGCCAGGCGCAGACCCTGAGCATAAATAAACGAAGCGCTGGCGCCGTAAGTTATAGCATGCATGCTAGGTTAAGTCTCTCCCTCGTTTAGGGTTGATAGTGCTTAGCGGCGACTAACCCCTAGCCTAGAGGTCGAGTGTGCGTCTTTCTGTTCTCTTTGGTTCACAGGGCACGCGGACACTTCTGCTGAGCCGCTTGGGAAAAAGAGAACGAACCAGCGCTCCGGCCCTGGCAGGCCAAGACTGCCTGGGGCTGAAGATACAAGGATCCAACCACGGCAAGCCAAGGTTGCCGGGGGCTGCGGATTCAGATAAGTCTTTCATCCCCCTGTTATGCGTTTCCGTATAGAATTGGGACATGTGAAACCTCATTCATGTCCTTAAAACCACCATGCTCCCCCTTTCCTGTACCCAAGAGCTACCTCCTGGGTCGGAATTTGGTAGTAGTCGCGGTGGCGAGGAGATGAACGAGAGGCCTAACTCTACTTTGCTCCCGCCTCCGCCAAGAGCGCGAGAATGGTCGACTGAAGTGGGGAGACGGCAAGGCCTGTTGCCGGGCGATGATGTTTATTTTAAAAAATAACAAGGATTCATCCTTGGCATGGGCCTCGCTCACGCACAAAGAACCCGACAAGCACCCTTTTTCATTAAAAACATCCCATACAGGTACAGTTCATACGGAATTAAAAACATGAGCAAGGGGATTACAAGTCTTAAAATTAACAAGTGCCCGCAGGCTTACAAACTAAAAAAAGATAAGGTGCCCATAATCCCTTTCTTGTCCCTCTCCACAGAAGGTGGAACAAGGCAGCAGGAGGGCAAAAAGAGCACCTAGGCAAGGTACAAGGTGCAGAAGGCACCAAGAGAACATCTTGGTGCCGGGAGAAGAGCTGGAAGACGAGGCAGCGGACTGGCAATACGCGACGAAGGCATCGGTACCCGCGTACTCCGATTTGATGGCCGCCGCCTACCTTCTTTGCCTTCTCCGGCCCTCCTACGCCAGCCGCCCAAGGAGACGACGGGGAGTGCCCCGAAGGAGAGCTTGGCAAGGAAGGCCCTTGGCAGGGCGCGTGGCCGAGGAAGGGGCGGCGCGGTCAGTCGAAGTCGGAGTCGGCATCCTGCCACTCGACTCCCTCGACGTCACTGTCGCTGTCCTCCTCGTCACTCCCGCTTGAGGAGGAATCTTTATCATCGGAGGAGCTCTCCACGCAGCACTTCAGGCGAGTTCCAAGATCTCCGAAGACCTTGACGGAGAGCAGGCCGCCCTCCATTAATTTGAAGTAGAGGACGAGCCCCACCGTCAGGCTATGGATGCGAGCAAATGTCTTCCATCCGCGACGGAGGTACATGACATGAGGAGCAGGGAAGTCGACATCGACCCACGTGCCGCCGGTCCTGCAGCCCCTCATGTGCAACCTGAGGGTCTGGGGCGGATCGAGCTCCATCTCCTGAGCGAAGGGGGTGGGGAGACGGAGACGACGACGCGGTGGCCGGCGTAGCCTGATGAAGAACTCGCGGGGCTGGTCCCCGACGTGACCCTCCGTCGCGGGAGGCACCGCTGGTGGAGGCACGGCCATCGAGCCACCTCGTCCCCCTCTCCCCCGACCGCCGTGGCGACCTTGGCCACGCCCCCTCCCCCTTCCTCTCGCGGCCGGCTCCGCCACCGTGGGCTCGTGGGAAGGAGGGACGCGCTGATGAGCAGCAACCCTCGCCACCACCGTCGAAGGCCCAGCACCTCCTCTCGCCATGGCAGCTGAAAGAAAGGAGCGAAGGTGGGGAAGATGGAGACTGAAGGAATGTGGGATGACGCCCCCCTCCCCCTCCATATAAAGGGGCACGGTCGAGGCTCGGCCGCCCCACTTGGCTAATCCAGCCATCAGAGGCGCAGGGAATCAGGACCGACCCGCTGCCCCAATAAGCGACTGCCCGGTTTCCCGCCTCCACCGCCCGCCACTTGCATGGAGGACGCGTGGCGAACGAGCAGGATAGAAAGGATGGGTGAGGCGACCGTTCCCCGCCCCGTGATCGTGGGGCGTGGGCGCCTTGAAGACTGTGACCCGAGTCCACCCAGTAAATGAGCCGCGCCTCCACGCCTCCCTCTTTTTGTGGGGAAGGCGCGAGCTGCCTCTTTACCATGATGTGACGCATGCATGCGGAAACCGCCCCACGCATGACCCTCACATCACGCACGACCCTCCACGTTGCGCGCAGGTCGTGGGGAAGCGCAACGGATGAAAAATTACTATGGTAAAATCTCGCCCCGACTACCCGCGCACCGTTTTGGGCTTGGCCCAACAACGTGTTGCGCTTATGTGTGGCCCAGGCCCGGGGGCTCCTGTCGGTGTACAAAAGTAGGGGCGCTCCTTTTTACCCCTTTACTTCTGCACGGACAGTTGGAGCCGCGCCCACGGCCACACTAAGCAGGGCAGGAGAGGGAGGC